>NC_061148.1:301647-603295 GCF_905220365.1 Vanessa cardui
GTTTTCTTGAGAGACGTCTTACTTGTATCACATTCACAACGCTGGATACGTTTATAATAACGAAATAAAAATTACTGACGTCAATTAAAAAAAATATATATATTATTAAACGTAATATATTTAATGTAGCAATAATAAAGACCTAATTAAACTACTTATAATATCGCATATCCAAGAGAACCCACAGAAGTATTATCAGCGAGAAATTTATAAACGCGATTATATATCTTAACGCCTTGAGAATAAATACCATATTCCAACGAGAGTTGATGTGTGGCCCCACTGCAAGCGACATATAGGTCAAGTATAGCAAAGCGTATCCGTTCCACTTTAAGTTAATACCTGACCGGTTTAAAATGGTATAACTTTAGTGGCATTTGCAGTGAAGATATGAGCTTTTTAAGTCGGTCTTATTATTGCGTAGAAGTGAAAGAATGGCTATTAAGTGTGGGAGCTATATTTAGTTTGAAAGAATTTTGTGTATGGAAATTCTTTTCTTTTCAAACTCTTAATAAGATAAGTCGGTATAATAGCGGTTCTTAAATGTTTTTTTAATGACAATAACGTGGGCTATATTGTTCGCTATTTTTCACTACGCAAAGATATTTTCTCTCGAAACTAAAATATTTAAGATCATATTACAATTACTGTCATACTTAAGACTAATATGGCAAATCAACTTTGTCTATTTGTGGCATCATCGCGATTAAATAATTGAAGCGAGCGTAGTGAAATTTGATACAGGGGTAAGTTGGGTGGAGGCATGTATAAATAATTCGATTAGCAGGATTTACTGAAGTATTAATCTACGTGGATAATACGACAAGGAATTGGCATTGATTTTATTGGTGCATTGAGTACAGTACCACTTTGTAGGACACATAGGAAACACATATGTAAGATATAGCTTCATATTTCCCACGGCCTCGCTCGTGAATGAAGTTGTCGGTAGTTGTTTGTTAGCATATGTAATAAATTCTAGTTGTAAAAGTATAAGAAACAAATGACTATCACATTTATCATATTACGATGTACTAAATAATTAAAATCGATTGTATGAATCTTGAATGTTAAATTATTATTTTCTTTGTAATATGTCCTAAATGAGTGACTGTTCTTAATGCTTAAGTTCCGGCGGTAGACTCTAACGGGACTATCCATTTTATGCAGGAGATTTGCGAGTGCGAAGATAGATGTATTCTTTATTCAAACAGTTCTTAATTGATTGGACGATACTACGTCCCGGAAAAGAGTTAGCACTAGCGCGCACTGGTAACTTTTGTCACGGTGACTGTTTCGTCACTCTTGTCAAGTCCGTGAATATGTACAGATGCAGACACAAATGTCACCCAATTGTCACGTCGTAAACTGCGCGCACCTCCATACGTATTCACGGAATCGACAAAAGTGACGAAACAGTCACCGTGACAAAAGTTACCAGTGCGTGATAGTTCTTACGATACTGGGAAAGAACGAACAGCATGACATATATTTCGAGATATAGGACTGTAAACATTCCGAGTTTTTCAACTACATTACTACTACAATTTTGTAAAATTATTGAGTAATTGTGTTCAAAGACTCGAACCAAGTTTGAATGTATATACTTGGGATTTACATCCTTTTTATTATTTATTTACAACGAGACTCAATACACCCAATAGTCGAACTACACTTTGTTATAAATATACTATCGGCCCGCCCCGGATTCGCATGGATGCAATACTAGAATTTGTTTATTTATGACATCATATTAAAAACTTCTAAAATATATTAAATTCATGCGTGTTTATTTACTATATTGTTCATGTATTGTACACAAAATCTTCCCCTCGAATCACTCTATCTATTAAAAAAAACCCGCATCAAAATCCGTTGCATAGTTTTAAAGATTTAAGCATACAAAGGGATATAGGGACAGATAAAGCGACTTTGTTTTATACTATGTAGTGACATCTATAAATAAAAAATATTTTTTTTTTAAAAACAATTTTAGAACCGCTTTTGAAATCGCGATAACTGGCACTGAACTCGCTGACACCGCTTGTTACGGATTCGAAGTTCTAACGAGCCCTCTTGGCCAAACTAAGCTTCCGACTGGTGACAGGCTAAATATATCCAAGTCTGAGATACAATCGTGTTTAAGATACAAACCGGCCTGTATGTTATACTAAACAATATTCATAGAGGTCTGACATCAACTATATGAATTTATTAATTTATCTTTATGTGTAATATTCGTTTCATATGTATTTCATATTAATTACGTCATTAAATAAAAATCATCACGCACGAACATATATGAACCTAAAAAACATACACACATTCACAAAACACACACACGTACATAAACAAGATCTTTACAATGGCAGAAAGAAGTTTGTAAGTTGATAGTGTTAATAAACCCGTGCTTCGAAAAACACGTAAAGCGGCCTTGCGCCGGAACACTATATGGTTTTGGTGGATTGCTGTTTGATTGGATTATATGAACCTATATGTAGGAATGATGGAATAGAGAGTACACGTTTCATGTATTTTTTATGTTATAGCTAGGCAAGATCAACAAGCAGGCAATTGGCGCTGTAAGAAATATATTTTTTTTATTTATTTTTTTTCTTTTTTTTGTGGTATAGGTTGGCGGACGAGCACATGGACCACCTGATGGTAAGTGGTCACCATAGACAATGACGCTGTAAGGAATATTAACTATTTCTTATATCACCAATGTGCGATCAACCTTGGACACTAACAAAATCTCTCTTGAAATTGTGGTATCTGGGCTTGTGCAAAACCCTACCAAGAAAACCCAGTGTTAATATATTGAGTATATATTATTGAGCATTACACATATCCAGTGTAGTCCCTCTTCTCCGTTGAGAATATCTGCCTTACTAAAACCGGTTCGGAGGTCATCATTAGCCGGCATTAACCAAGATGGGTTTGCACAATATCTTCACACAAATTAGTACATCGTGAAAGTAAAAATCATTTTATATACAACTTAAGCTTCTCTTTAAAACGTCGTGAACATTTTTCAACTTAAGCACAAGTTACGTCAGTTAACATGAGCACCTAAGTAGCTATTCATTACTTTATTACTTAGCGCTCTCGCCAGTGAAGATGGGAACATTTTTATCACAACCTTTCGTAGATCTTAGACTTTAATGTCTTAGTACTGTCAGTCTAGGTAGTTCCCACTCACTAGTTATTCTATTTTCAAAAATCAAATCAGAATCAATACTTTATTTAACTAAGCTTCCTATAATCACACGTAATTAAATCGAAATCAAAATCAAAATAAACTTTATTCAAGTAGACTTTTACAAGCACTTTTGAATCGTCATTTAATAATTAAGTGAAGCTACCACTCGTTTGGAAAGTAAATTCTACCGAGAAGAACCGGCAAGAAACTCAGTAGTTATTCTTTTTCAACAGTTAATACAGTTTTAGTTAAATATATGTATCCTGCCTGGAAGTCAACAGGTATTAGCTCCACGTTTTTTTTTATCATGTATTAAATCTTGTATCGAATAATATGCATTTTTATCAATGTATGTTTTACAAACGGTTTGAATTTACGAAACGACAAAATTAAAAATGTCTAATAAAAGATATATGTAAATTATTGAATACAAAAATTACATAACATGCATAAAATTTATACCCCTAGAGCACTCAAGCATAATGTAGTTTCCTCCACGTGAAAACTTATTATGAATCATATAATATACAATACATATATGTTACTATAGATATCATTAATTATATCGGACATTTAATTGATACTATTATTTTTTACTTAGCAATCGAAGTATTTTTTTATTTAAATACATTTTTGGCGCCGAAAAATACATTTATATTATTTATCAGTAGAATGTTGTAAACTCACGCGTGTGACAACCGGTGTTATTAATAACATACTAGTTTTATTTTGATAGCGTGATGTCAAACCTGTGAACACATCGCCGTGGAAATTATATTATTGTATGTTACGAATTATACGGTTTCCAAGATATTTTCGTGCCGTAGAACTAATTCGATTCGTACCAACATGTATTAGCAATGATCTTTTATAAAGCGTTACACAAAATTATTTAAGCTTTGAATCAGCGACGTTTGTTTATAGTATTAATACAATTTGACTCAAACATTTCACAGTACATACAAGCCAGTGTACATCAGGCACAAGTGTCATAGCATCTCAGTTCCCAAGGTCGGTGTAGTATTGATATAAGCGATACTTAATATTTATCTTTATAGTTCCGATTCTATACTAAATATACTATAGAATTTGTTTATTTACGGCATCATATTAAAAACTTCTATAATTATCAGTGTTTCTTTACTATATTATCCATGTATTGTATACAAAAACATTCCTCTCGAATCACTCTATCAGCATACTAAAGAAACAGACAGTCGTAAGCGACTTTGTTTTATACTACGTAATGATATCTAAGGGTACATTTTAGTGGGCTTACTAGTACATCATTACACGGTATAAAACAAAGTGGCTTACGACTGTCTGTTCCTATAGTATGCTGATAGATACTATAGTCTATGTTGGGCTTCATCCCAATGAGTATGAGGTAGTGGCACGGTCATGCTCTGAGATATCTCAAAAGAAAACTTTACTTACACACGAATTTATATACATACATACACACACACTCATGAAATCTTACATACAAAGTCACACAACCACACAGAACACACACCAGACGAAAAATTTCAACACTTGATAGTGACTTCAGTGTTAATTTTTTTTTATTCAAGTTGTCACGACATTCGGAAATGTCCACCAGTGGAACCCTAATTTATGACGACATACATAGCAAGTAATCGCCAGATCTAACCGCGGATCATAATGATTAGAAAATAATTGTTACGTTTTTTTCAGTTTTTGTAATAAAATGTGTTCTAGTATTTTCATATTATTAATTTTATTAGGACTTTGCTAAAACCCGACTGGTTATATAGTCCCCACTCATGAGATATTACACTGGGAAAAAGCAATGTATGCCAGTGTAACTAGTCACAAAAGGGACGAAACATTTTAGCTCCTAAGGTGAAGCTTACCATGAAATATCCCGCTTGTACGTACAACTCTAATAACTAAATTATAATAATAAGAATAAAATATCAGCAAGTGTCAATAGGAATAGTTTTAACTTATATCAAACTAGCTGCGCCCGCGGCTTTGTACGCCTTTGAATATAACAAAAAATATATATTATTGTAGCCTAAGTTACTCCCTATTATATCAGTTATCTGCCAGTCGAAATCGATACAGCCATTCCAGAGATTAAAACAGACAGACACCCAGACAGACAGAGCGACAAAACCTGTAAAAAATGTAATTTTGGTATACTTATCGTGTATAAATACATATACATTGAGTAAAAAAGGGCTATTTTAATATTACAAACAGATATTCCAATTTAATTATATGTATAGATAGGATTGAATAGTGCAAAAAAATTGTAATCATTAAAAAATCCAGTGCATACTTTACATAAATATTTTATCAAGGCGGTTCAATGGTGTAACACAAAAATCAATGTTTTCCGAAATCCGTCCAGCGTCCACAACGGGGTCAACCGCGCGCCTATAAATACTTCCACGGATCTATTTAGTCCAGGAACTTGTTCGCGAAACGCATATGTCATGTGCTATTTTATAAATAAATTACTCCGACTGATGTTTGTGAAATGGTTTACTTATTTAATGTATTTATTCATGTCGAATTTTATGCTGATGTTTTAGTATTAATACTTAATTGATAACACAGAAATGATTGTTGGATTGTTACTTGTGAGATGACGTCAGATTGGAACGCATGGAAGAAGAAGATATCAGGTGATGATGAACTTATTTTCTTAATTTATAAAATATATTTAACGTGGTGGTACGGCTTTGTGCCATCCCGTATGGGTAGGTACCATCCACTCGTCAGATATTCTACCGCCAAACAATAGTACAGAGTGAATAACCCAGTGTAACCACAGGCACAAGGGACTTAACATCTTAGTTCCTAAGATTGGTGGCGCATTGACGATGAAAGGTATGGTTATTGTTTCTTACATTGCCATCGTCTATGGGCGGTGGTGACCACTTACCATTATGTGGCTCATATGCTCGTCCGTACCCAGTAGCATAAAAAAATGCCAACGATCGTCGAATAAAAAAATTATATGTCCTTCCCCCGGGCTCAAACTATTTCCATAAAAAAATGTTTTGGAGAAAAAATAAACTTAAACTGAAAAGTTTATTTCAAATATCTAATGGCACCAGAACAAATTAGTTTAGATTATTTTTTTTCACAGGGAAAGAAAACTATTTAGTTATAGACCAGGTGACAAAATTAAATATGCGATTGTATTTGTAAAAGTTTATGAAAATCAATTCCAAGATTATTTAGGTTTGAAGCCTCGGTCGCATCCGTAAAAAAATAAATAAGAATTTATGAATACATTGCTATTATTAATACATTTTAAAACATATATTTTTTAAAAAAATATTATTATTACAATACAAAATTATTGAATAATAGTAGTTTCGTTACAAACACTTCACTGGAAAGTTATATCCACAAGTTACGTAAGAATCTCTGCTCAAAGTTTTACATAGTAATGCTCTTATATATAAATGTGTATTATTAGGACAGTAAAGTTCATTTTGTTCATAGTTTAGTTCTCTTTAAATAAAAAGTTATGCGTCGTAAAACATGTAATAACGAATCTCCTTTACGCTAACCTTGACTTTATTACGTTCGTATATCTCATAAACCTAATTTTATCTACTAAATAGCTAACCTTTAGGGCGACTTCCATTCGACTTTCATTTTTTTTTACAGATTTAGCAATAAAATGTGTTCTGGTATTTTTATCTGATTTATTTTATTAGTCGAAGGGCTTTGTGACATCTCACCTGATTATAGTACCCACTCATGATATACTACACAGTGAAACAGCAATATTTAGGTATTTTATCCCGGTTTGAAAGCAGAGTAATCCAGTGTAACTGGTCACTTATGGGGCATAACATTTTAGTCCCTATGGTAAGTTGGCTTACCATGAAAGGACTAACTCGCCTGTCCAACAAACTAAGTAAATATTATAATAAAAACAACATGACTTTTTTTATCAGGTTGTGTGGTGCATTCTTAATCACATCTCAAAATGACCAGTGAAACCTAAATATCATAGTCAGCAGACAATAGATATAAAGAATATTTCTTGCGTTAGCAATATCTATGAGCTAAGTGCACATTTACCGTAACATGCCGCGTTTACAAAAAAACGACTGCTTTTTTCCTGTGTTTTCTCTATCTATCTTTCGTTTATATTTTAATAGTAATGCTTTGAGTGTGCTGATTTCTTCATGATCATTACACAGGATAAAACAAAGTCGCTTACCGATCTATGTCCCTGTGTAAAGCATGTCTTTAAAATTATGCAACGGATTTTTATGCGGTTTTTTTTTTAATAGATAGATTTATACGAGAGAAGGGTCTTTGTATAACACAATACATTGAAAATATATTAAATAAATAAATTCTTTAGCACATTTAGTATCAGCATTGCACCCGTGCGTAGGCGGGGCTGGTCACTAGTACTTTACATAGAAGTAACAATTATAATAACAAATCAAATCAATAGCTATGAGTTGACATAACATCATTATTTTATCCAGCTAATTGTATTCTAAAACACCTCTCAAGTCTCATTGTAAATTTTGTTTCAAAACTAAAAAGTAAGGAAGGTCGTGTCTGGATCGTGGCCGATAAAATTAATTAAGATAATATATTTAGTAACCAAAATAGTTATGAGTAATGAATGAAGTAAGTTAATGGTGAAAATAATACCGTTAGAGGCCACTGCGACGGTCAGTTGGGTATTGGCTAGCTTCCAGATATGACCTCAGTGAAGAAAGCGGTACAAGTCATGAGGGGTAGCGGGTTGTATTATTATTTGGGATATATTGGCATTTATTTTTATATTTAATTCTATTAATATCGAGATGGTTATGTTTTAAATTAATGGCGATTTATGTGATATAGGTATTTATTAATTTTATAGAATTTATATCTATATTTTCTGAGAATCTCGGGTGACTTATGATTTGATTTGTTATCCTAAATATTAAACTTTTGAGAAAGTCTGGAGTTTTTTTCAGAATATTACTTCAACTTTTACGCAGAAAACTTAGAAGTTATTTCGATATACAGCTTCAATACAGATGGTTAGATTCGTATGGGACAGTTTCCCTCCACTTCTATTCAGGATATATAATGTAAACACTATATATAAATATAAAATTTGTTGTATGTATATGAAAGAACTTTATATTTTTAAAGTTGGAAAAGAGTACCTTAGAAGCAACATCTATGACCTGT
This sequence comes from Vanessa cardui, assembly GCF_905220365.1. Lineage (NCBI taxonomy): Eukaryota > Metazoa > Arthropoda > Insecta > Lepidoptera > Nymphalidae > Vanessa > Vanessa cardui. The sequence goes on from NC_061148.1 coordinate 310,046, forward strand.
GGTCGCTTAACTGAGAAAACGTATAAATTAATATTTATGTTGTTCTATTCAATACAAGAACCTTACATTATTTTCAGGATGGAAAACTTTCCAAGGATTTTCTATTTCCGTATATCGTGAATTTAATAATAAAAACAAAAGAATTACATCAAATCGAACGAATGAGTTGGAACGTTCACTGAAGATGTACATTGAAACTCGATAAATTAACGATAAAACATTGAACTCTCGAATACTAATCGAATTGAAAAAGAACTAATCAAGATGTTTGCTTTTCCCGATGAACTCCACATCGCACAGTCGCTTGGTATATTTAAGAAATTAAGATTAAGCCGACGTTTAAAACTACATCATTATACTAATTGCTCTCATTAGTTGAGACCGACTTTCCGCTATGTTCTCGGTTAAAATCGTTCAGACCTGATTTACTTTAAATATATATTTAAAAAAAAACTCTTTCAGCAATTTCTTGTTAACATTTCTTTGTTAAATTTTATAATTAAGAATATTTTCTCTATTTAAAATGTGATAGTTTAAGTCTGTGACTTGCGCCGATACATAAAACAAACGCCTCACCGAAATGAAACTGGGAATGTAATGAAAAATGCTATAGTTTTGAAATCTTATAGTAAATAATAATAGATTTTAAGATCATTGCGAGAGAGTTGAGAATAGTCTTCCAAGTTTTATATCCAATGTCAATTTTCTTTCAATAAAACAGATGAAAGTTTATTTGATCGGAATCGACTCGCTTCTGATATATTTCATCTGCTCGATTTAATAATTATAACAATATATTGAAATTCACATCTTAATTTCTTGTCTTTATTACCCAATATCCTTTATGTATCCCTGACAACGTCTTTACATGACTTGACTATCCAATTGACGATGATCAATTGGATAGTAAAGACATAATGCGTAACAAACAACCAAACTCACATATATGTTTATAATTAGGTAGGACCTTGACTTTGTAGCAACATAAAAGTAACGCGTCATTAAAAGTCTTACTGGCAAAGGCATAAGCTGATAGTAAGGACGTTTTAGAACTAATTCCATCATGACGTTTCAATATTGGTTAGGGAATACACAGGTTGGTATTGCAGGGCGATTTGGTACATGCAGGTTTCCCGTCGATGTTTTTTTTCACAAAAAGTAGTTAAGATTTTCTTCCCTTTATCTAGGTTTTTGTCCTTTATCTAATTGTATATTGCAATTATTATATCTAATTTAATAATTGCAATATACAATTTATTATACAGTAGTTATTAATCAGATTTGAATGGAAATTTAATTAAAAACGAACAATTAAAGTTTAATGCGACATAATTATTCTCTGTACATTTTTTACTCTTCAAAACCATCAAACGTAAAACGGTGTTTCTGTTAAAAGCAATACAGTTGTTAAAGAATTAAAAAAAAATACGAAATAAAAATACACGCAGTATCAATTAAAATAAATGCATACCATTTATTCCTTACACTGACCTAATTTCGAGCTTGCGTCATGTATATTTTTTACCAAAAACATAAAAAGTCTATTTCTGCATTCGCCTCCTGGCCTATCATTTTTTGGCGCGACTTCAACTATAACCCGACTATTTTCGGTCGGGGTTACGGGAACATTTATTACGAAGGTGTAAAGTGTATTATCGATTGGCACGGGTGGCGCTTTTAACTGCGCGGTTAAGCGGAATCGGTTTGCATACATCGCGTACTATGTCATTCCTGTTGCGTTGAAAAAATGATCAAGTCTACAATGTTGTAAGAGGCATGTTGTATGTTTAAATTAATATTTTTGAATCAGTTATTCGAACGAACGAATTCAATACGTTGTTTCCGAATAAATGTTTTTTTTTTTTGCTTATTTTTATTATTATTTCGTGTCAGGCTGATAGGGCTATATAGTAAGTTCTTACTATATGGTAAATGATATCATCAAATCGTCAATAACCTTGCGAACTAAGATGTTTTGTCTCTCTTCTGTGGTGACACTGGCGAAACCTTTAAACTGGAAAACAACAATATAAATAATTGCTATTATTTATATTGTTGTTTTCCAGTTTAAAGGTTTCGCCAGGTTCGATACATGGGACATAATATGACGGTAATCCCTACCCACATGGGTTATATACCAGCTATGCCAGCGTGAAATTTATAAATCTTTACCTATCCAATCCAATCCATCAGCCCATTTCCGTCCACTGCTGGACATAGTTCCTTCAATTGCACGCCACTGAGATCGTTCTTGGGCTACTCGCATCCAGCTCCTGCCTATAGCAAAAAAATCTTTACCTATAGCAAAAAAATCTCAAACCCACTTCATTACGAGGGGTGAATTAAAATAGTAACCAATCTTTCTCGGAACTCAAACAATGGTCATACGAAATATCATCTATATCGGTTCAGCAGTGCATGGCCCATTGGTTAGAACGCGTGCATCTTAACCGATGATTTCGGGTTCAAACCCGAGCGAGCACCACTATATATATGTGCTTAATTTGTGTTTATAATTCATCTCGTGCTCGGCGTTGAAGGAAAACATCGTGAGGAAACCTGCATGTGTACAATTTCATTGAAATTCTGCCGCATGTGCATTCCACCAAACCGCATTGGAACAGTGTGGTGGAATATGTTCCAAACCCTCTCCTTAATGGGAGAGGAGGCCTTTAGCCCAGCAGTGGGAATTTTACAGGCCGTTACTTTACTTTACCATAATATCTGACGGTTTCTTACAAATAAGTTCTAATATATTATACCTAACGTATTATTTAAGGCTTGTGGTCCTATATGTTTGACGCGTATTTTATTTGTCAGAGACTTTTTAGTCAGTCTTAATTCAATGCCGTGGCATTGCTCAATAAATATACAAGACGGATGGAATAATATGTAAAGGAAAATTCAAAATATTCCAAGGTAACTTCAAATTACAAAACAGATATTCGTAAGACTGTCCAGAGGCGGGATCCTGACATTATCCAAGTCTGTTCATTGTTACGGGATATTGTAATTGTGATAATAGCACTTAATTTAATTCAGCAAAAGGATTATTTCCCTGTGAGTCAAACCAGGTGACTTTGGTCATGTAGGGTAACCATGTTTATGGTTACGTAATGGAACATTATTAATGTACCTTCTGAATGAAACGATCGCCTATTAGCTATTTCATTTCATATTAAATTGTGTATATAATATATGAGACAAAAAAAAACTCGCTGAGTTTCTTTCGCCGGTTCTTCTCAGGTCAGGGTATTTTCTTTTCCGAACCGGTAATGTTTCAATTGACCATCAATTAGAAAGTGTAATGCTTCTATATTGAATAAAATAATTTGAGTTTGAGTTGAGTTTGATACTTACTAATAATTTTATGTATTGTTAATATTTCTGTAAATTATGTTGAACTACTGAATACATTTTCGGAAGCTTAAATATATTGATCTTGCTAATGTTATGAGTACGATATGAGAGTGACGGCCGATTGGTTTTCAATTAAATTTAAACATAAATTATTTGTGGTCCTGTTGCTTTTGTTGGACAAAGAGATCCTCTTCCATAAGAAGCCTTACTTGAATATAAAATAAATATTCTATGATAAAATCCTTGAAATGTTTATCACTAAATAAATAAATAAATATGAGACAACATCACATACATTTCTCTTATACCAATGTAAGTAGCTAAAGCACTTGTGTTATGGAACATCAGAAGTAACGACGGTACCACAAACACCTAGATCCAAGTCAACATAGAAAATTAACGAGAATCTACATCGACTCGGCCGGGAATCGAACCCGGGTCCTCGCAGTGGCGTACCCATGATAACCGGTGTACACACCACTCGACCACGGAGGTCGTTTAGCAAATACAAAATTATTATTCTGTTCAATCACAGTACATTTGATCCACTATATCGCGAGCGAAGTTACATTTGACAAGTAATTTTGAATAAAAGGCGAACAGCATGACCGAATACAAAAAAAAAACTTCTATGCCTCCAAACGATATTGAATTTCAGTTAAATATTGTATGAAAACATATTCCTTTAATTTTACACGAAACATTTTATCCCAAAAGAAAAAAAATTACAAAATACATTTATAAATTAAGTTCGTTACTGGGTTCAGTACATTTTAAGCAACAATTAATAATTCCCAAATAGTTCTAACTCGATGGTCATCCTAACCACAGCTGTGAAGGGTCTGTAATTAAAACGTCCGTCTTATTTATAATCCACTAAACAATTACACGAATATCCTATATATTATGTAATAACAATTCAAAATATCTCAATCCTTATTACAATTACATAAGGTCTAACACTCTGTATCATATTATCTTAAAATGTGTTTAGATAAAATCGACCTTATGTCCAAATATATAGTAATTATTTTAGCTTAAATACATAGGTAATTATGTTGGTGAATTTCACAAGAAACATTTAAGATTTTATAATATCGTTATATTTATAGATATAAATATAACGATACTGTTATAAAATTTGTGGAAAACAGTCTATATGTGGATATATATTTTGTGTCGATTAACTAAACGAGCCAAACCACGTGTAACTTATAAAACTATTGTTATTCGTATCTCTATAAAGCTATTTATATGAGTATATATAAATGTATATGTTTTAAACGACTTGTTATATATATATATAATATATTCATGAGGCAATATAACATAACATGGCCGCCATTACTAAAATACAGCGCGGAAATCGTAAAGTAAAATTGGGCAGTCATTTCACAAATTGCATTTGACCTGAGCCCGGGCGATATTAAATTTGTGAATATTTATTATATAATTTGCATTCAATCTTTGCATCCATCGGTTGATTTAACAAGAAGTCATTCCCTTCCGAATTGTGTTAAAATCTACACGCCCATAATCCCGAACCCCTGCGATCAGTTTTCTCGCGTCTTGTGGAGTTTGAGCAATTACGAAGCTGGAAATCGTTCAAGCTCTCTTCAGATTCTAACTCATAGTCTCAGCTATATAATTCAACGTGAATTAGGACAAAAGCTGACATGGCCCAGTGATTAGAACGCGTGCATATTAACCGATGATTTCGGGTCTAAACCCAGGCAAGCACCACTATATACATATATGTGCTTAATTCATCTCGTGCTCGGCGGTTAGGGAAAAAATCTTAAAGAAACCTGCACATGTGTCTAATTTCATCGAAATTCTGCCACATGCGCAACACCGTCAACACCGTGGTGGAATATATTCCAAACCCTCACCTTGATGGGACAGGAGCCCTTAACCCAGCAGTGGGAAATTTACAGGCTGTTACTTTACTTTTTTTTAGGACATCATCTATATTAATATTATAAATATGATTCTGTCTGTCTGTCACTCATTTACGACCAAACCTTGAACTGAATTTGATGATATTTGGTATGAAGCAAACTTGAATTCCAAGAAAGGACATACCCTAATTTATTGCCTGACACATGACAACCAACAGCCTAAAACTTATAAATAAAAATTAATGTTTCATAATTTGTTTCTGATGAAATCTATAACAATTTTGTTTAAGTTTTTCATTGTTTTCTTTTATTTTACACTCGTGATACCTCTTACCGCCTAGTAAGCTTTTTCTGCTCTCTAATATTAAATCTTTGTTAAATCACAGCAGTTTTATGAATTGTAATCAAGAATTATCTGTATTTTCTGTACATCAATGCTTAGCTTAAAATGAGACCATAACCAATTTCCTATGTGCTTTATCGTCCCATAATTATTGGCACAAAAATCGACTCACGCTATTAATATATAAGATGTAACAATAAAAAAAAACAATGGAAAGCTATTTATATTCATACAAGAGTTGACAATGAACGAAAAGTCGATGTTTTATAAATACGTAATTACTATTGTATTTTATAAAACAAGCAGTGCAATAAATTTGATCTTCATTTAATTTAATACCATAACATGCCTGTAAAGTATATGATATAGAGTTTACTTCATTGAAGAGTATTTTGGTTTTCATTTAATCAGCTGTACTCTGAGACAGGCACATTTTTAAAATACAGCTAACACTATTAAAATACGGCATACAAGATCATATTGATGATAAAATCTTAACGGATGGTCTCGGGTTCAAACCCAGACAAGTACAATTGAACTCACATGTTCTTAATTTGTTCATTTCGAGCGTGGTACTGAAGGAAAACATCGCGAGGAAACCTGCATGTATTTAAATTCAACGAAATTGTATCACATGTGAATCCATCAACCTTTCTTCAAAGGAAGAGGAGGCCCTTAGCCCAGCCGTTTGTTGAAGAAAATCTTAATTTTGATCTAGTTGTATCTTAAGACAGAAACAGTGAAAAATTCAGCTTCATGTAAGAATAAGAAGACGTTTTTACTAGAAAACGTTTTATTTTTATTCATATCCTTCATTTACACGTAAAATTACTCATATATTAAAAAAGTAAAGTAAAGTAACAGCCTGTAAATTTCCCACTGCTGGGATAAAGCCTCCTCTTCCATTAAGGAGAGGGTTTGGAATATTCCACCATGCTGTTCCAATGCGGGTTTGTGGAATGTATATGTGGTAGAATTTCGATGAAATTAGACACATGCAGGTTTCCTCACGATGTTTTCCTTCACCGTCGAGCACGGGATGAATTATAAACACAAATTAAGCACATATATATAGTGATGCTTACCTGGGTTTGAACTCGCAATCATGGGTTAAGATGCACGCGTTCTAACCACTGGGCCATCTTGGCTCCTTATATGTTATATATGTACATAAAGGGTACAATAGCACGACCTTGAAATATTATTCACGTCGCGCTAAGTTTTAGTTGAGTAACAATACGCTCGGTTGGAGTTGCGATAGGTTAGTGTATCAAAATGTTGAGCTATAACTTATATTTGCTTGATTATATTTTCGGTACATTTTGTTTCCTCTAAATACGAGCAAATGATCGCTTTTATAGCATCAGCCGGGCTTGCCAAGTGAACTGCGGTCGGTAGCATAATACGTACTGTTTATGATGATATTTTGATGAAATTTCTACGGTTATTAGGTGGTAGTTTGGATAAATTGTGGATTGGCAAATACATGTGCCTATGAGCTATGAATTTTAAAATATTGTCCCTATATATTGGAGCCAAGATGGCGTAGTGGTTAGAAATCGTACATCATAACCGATGATTGCGGGTTCAAACCCAGACAAGCACCACTAAATTTTCATGTGCTTCATTTGAGTTTTTAATTCGTGGTTAACGGTGAATGATAAAATTGTGAGGAAACCATGTGTCTAATTTCAACGAAATTCTGCCACATGTGAATCCATCAACCCGCATCGGAGCATGGAGGAATATGCTCCAAACCTTCTCCTTTGTTGTTGTTAATTGAATTGATGAGAATTAAGATATACTCTTTGTTGCAATACTAAACGAACATACCATTCAAACGGGAATTCAGCAATATACAAAATTAACCAAAATTATTTTGACAAAGTTCTATCATCAGTACATTAGAACGCGATGAAGACGCGATAAACTTCAGACGTCTATTCCTATTGATCTTAACAAATTCCTGTCGTATAATACTCTACTATTGTGTGTATGTTCAAACTTCTATCACATTGATTTGCCAAAGTTCTATCATCATAACACGGCTTAAAAAGTTTGGCCAATCTAGTATGACAAAGTCCAGTCATTTTTATCAATTAAATATATCTAAAACACATGCATGAATTTAACAAACCTGGTTTTAGCGAGTGAACACCTCAAACAATGTTCCTTCAGAACGGATGTATTAAATTTGAAATTTTGATTCGCAAACTTCCTACACTTGATGTTTACTTTATATAAGGGTGTGGTCACACTGTCATACATACATGAAAACCTGTAGACTTCCACAAAATCGCTTATAAAATGCATATGAAATTTCTTTTAGGAGTGTAGTTTGTTTCTGACTTTTTTGGAAATTAGATGGACAAATGTTGATAAGTATTATCAGCAACTATTTAATTTGATCATTAATAAATATTATGAAGTGTTTATGAGAAAGTTTCAGAGACCGATCTAAAATAATAATCAACAAGATTGGAACGCGTGCATCTTAACCGATGATTGTGGGTTCAAACACAGGCAAGCACCAATAACTATTCATGTGCCTAAATGTAATTATAATTCATCACGTGCTCGACGGTGGAGGAAAACTTTATCAGGAAATGCATGTGTCTATGTTCCAAAATCTTAGCCCAGCAGTGGGAATTTTACAGGCTGTTGTTGTTGTTGTTGTTGTCTCATAGTCTAAGGGTAGGTCCATCAATACTTTATGTCTCTTAAAGCAAAGCTGAGCTAATTTGAGCTGTTTTGTAGACTTAGCAAGACATAGAAAACGCTCAGGAAAATTGAATAATTTAAACAATACGCTAACTAACACACCACGAGTTTATACAAAAGCAATGGGCGTCACCAGTTTTGACACAAACTTCGACTCGAATTCGCAGGAGTTTCAGAAGCAAATATTTATAATTATACCTTTCCTTTTTAAAGTTTATTTTACACTAACTGATACTTCATAATTAAAAAAATATAAAAACATAAGTTTTCATGTTAAGAGTGTAAAATGTTATTTCCATACAATGAAATCCTACAAGAAACATACAATTAGCTTCATTTTTTTTTTTTTTTTTTTTTTTTTTTTTTTTTTTTTTTTTTTTTCATAAGTTCAATATGACAAATGTCATTGTTATAATCAGTAAGGATTATTTAAGTGTGAAATTTTTGGTTGGTTGGATGGGTACCCCATTCCGAGGGTTCAAGTCTCAAACGAGTCGATGTAGAAAAAGTTCATTAGTTTTCTATGTTGTGTTGGGTCTGGATGTTTGTGGCACCGTCGTTACTCCTGATTCTCCATAACACAAGTGCATTAGCTACTTACACATTGGGATCAGAGTAATTTATGTGATGTTGTCCAATATATATTTAATTGTGCCTTATAGTAAAGTGCAAATAATTTTCTTATTTTTAGGGCCAAATAACAACCACAAAATCTATACATACGTATAATACGATACAATTTAGATGTAGTATCGACAAAATTCGTAAAACCGATCACATCCAAATTAAGTACGCTATCCTAAATTATCATATGACCTATTATATTCGACAATTTGACACGTCACTGATGCGAGAATCTATAGCGACGAATATCGTCGAGTGGCGCGATAGGAAGCTATTTCTATTGGTTGTGTAAATCGGTAGGAATCGGTTCGATTGAATTTGCCATAACATCTAAGTTGTGTCGTACTATAGATACTTGTGTCAAACAACTTGCTACAGGTAAAGTATCAAAATTGTTCTGAATAACGGACACTTTAGTCTCCGAGAAGCTTAATGAATCCGAGTTGCTTTGCTTAATTTTACCGAAGGCCGAGACGAGAGGTTGTCTTACAAAGTATCATTTCGTTGTTGTTGATGTAAAATATATACAATTTATTTTAATCGCATTTAAGAAGAAATAACACAAATGAAAACGGCTCGGACAGGATGGGAAGTGTATCTTCCTTTCTTCATCTTTAAGTTTTTTATTAATAATAAAAAACTTAAAGATGAATTTGTCAAGCATTTTATTCGCGTAATAAATATATTTCTGAAAATATTTATTACTAAATATATAGAAACTTAATTCTTAAGTAATCAGTGTTTCTTTACTATATTGTCCCTGTATTATATACAAGCACTTTCTTCTCGAAACACTCTATATATTAAAAAAAGCAACATCCAAATCCATAGCGTAATTTTAAAGATCTGAGCGTACATAGTGACAGACAACGGTAAGCGACTTTTGTACTATAAACTATGTAATCATAATGATTCTATATTAATTTGAAAGTCTTTTAAATACCCAATGAAGTGAAAATATCAAACATCGTATGATATTCTGAAAATATGAAGATAAAAAAGAGTAGTTTCCGTTATATTAGAATCAAAAAAGACTCAGATGGTAACAGATCTTGACAACTCTTAACTGGAATTAAATGGGTTTAAATTCACTGTAACTTCCAACAGGAGTCAACATGTAGGATAGTTTTAGCTCGAATCAAACTGTAGTTCTCAAAGGATGGCTAAACAACTATTTCCTCATATCCAACGCAAATAAACTCGACTGACAACTTATTAAAATAAATACTAAACTATCCTGGGGACGAATAAAGTGTACAAGGGTTTGCTTATGATAAAATTAACGACACTTCTATGTAAATTAGTAGAAGGTATTAACTAGTGAGCTTGCTAGGGTGGTTTTTTTATGGTATAGGTTAGGTAAGTGGTCACCATCACCCATAGAAAACGAAGCTGTAAGAAATATTAACTATTACTCACATCGTCAATGTGCCACCAACCTTGGGAGCTAAGGTTATGTCCCTTGTGTCTGTAGTTGCACTGGCTCACTCGCCCTTCAAACCGGAACACAACAATACTGAGTACGGTTATTTGGCGGTAGAATAACTGACGAGTGGGTGGTACCTACCCAGACGGGCCTGCACAAAGCCCTACCACCATGTAGACAGTATAATTATATACATATACACTAGATGCCACCCTCGGCTTTTGTTTGTAATGTGTTAGGCAAAAAAAAAGTAGTGAATGACCCTTCTTGGAGTTCAAGTTTGCTGCATACTAAACTCCATCAAATTAGGTTTCACTGTTTGGTAGTGAAAAAGTGTCAGACTGACAGAGTTACTTTCACATTTATAATTATTATAAGCATTAATTAAATAGTTTGGTTATAATATGCAAATTTACGTAGGTTTTTCTATATGAGATTAGTAAGATACGTACTTTAGTGATAAAGCCGCCCAGTCATAGTGTAACCACTAATAGTGTTAAGTTCATTTCCGTTATTATTCCCTCTGCAATAATATTGATTGACTCGCTGTACCGGCGATTTCGTCAGCGTTTGAGTTTTAACCGTGTTTGTATAGTTATACAAGCTATATAGCACTGCAAGTTATGTCATAATCGTTTCAGGTATTTCACAGATGAGATGGAACAAACAGACAGACTGACAAAAATAGTAAAAAATGATATTTGATATATGTACCATGCATACGTATGCATTTAGTAAAAAGTGGTTATTACATTAGAAAAGATATTAATATTCATTATTTCATTTAACATATCAAATTTTATCTACATGTACTTTTATTACCCAACTTAAAAAAGACAAGAAATACGTTTTATTTGATTTGATTTGAAAATAGAAGTTTTATAATATAATTTCTCAGGGAGCACATCAACTCGTTAAATGTGTCGCGCGATGAGAATGATAGAATGAAGACTGTAGAACTAGTAGCAGTACTTGTTTTGTACATTACTCTCTTATAATAGCAGTTGGCTTATTGTTTGACCTTCAAATCGGAAGTCGGTTCGGAGGAGAAAAAACAAAACAATTGACCTATCATTGCCATATGTCTATAGCTGTATAATCCATGTTTAAATTTAGAAACAAAATAATCCAACAAAAGTATTTTGGAAAATTCTTTAAAGAATTTTGTAGGTATAAGTTCCTACCAACCTGTACATATTACGCTTTTTAGTGACCACATCTCATTTGATCAAGACTTTGGATCTTATCCTAGCACGTGTATTCTCGTGATCATCTTTAAATTGACCTTTGTGTTGTTCACATTATATTTGTAAAATGTCATATCTATATGATAGTCAGAATTTGGCTTAAATACCCATAGAATTTTTGTTCTATTCATCATTGGTAGAAATCATTGTTATAAATTCATAGTACAAGATCAAGCCGGTATATAGAAAAATATTTATTGCAATCGAAGTTAGGAGGTAGCTGAAATACTTGCTCAAATGTTTCTAGAAGCAAAGAACAAAAAAAATAAATGTTTCTTATGGATTAGACCGTGTCTCCCTTTAAAGGCTTATTACACCGTTCTGCATACATGTTGATTAGCAGATAGATAAGTAGATTTGCATCTGACCCATCCAGGTTTCAATAATAATTCAACGATAGCTTTTGAACTCACAATTATTGCTTAAAATTCACGCAAAACCCAGTCGTAATGAAACTTCACAAGTTCCAAGCGGTATAATTATTTGATGACTCGACTAAAAACGATACATTCGTTTAATCTAACTTCACGTGGAGTTCGGAGAAAGATCAAAGGATATATTTCATTAATCATTCTATGTTAGTTAAACACACCTGCTTGACTTCTTGATTAGTTTTAAAGTGCTCCCGATTTCCATAATCATGGAACACTTGTTTTTCTAAACCATTACTGATGTTCTTCATATCTTGATGATATGCTAGGTTTTTACTAACCCTTGCTCATCATCTACATCTGTCGGAAAACAGGATTTAGAGATCGTACATGGAAACTGGAACCTAAATGGTTGATCCACTTATTTGAGTCGAGATGGCGAGATAATTGTGCGTTGATACTAAGGCAAGCACTTGTTGATTGTTCATGTGCTTAATTTGTCTTTTTAATTCATCTCGAGCTTAACAGTGAAGGAAAACATTATGAGGAAACCTGCATGTGTCTAATTTCCTAGAAATTATGCCACATGCGTATTCCACCAATCCGCATTGGAAAAGCGTGGTGGAATATGTTTCAAACCTTCAAAAGAAAGCATTAACGCAGCAGTGGGAAATTTACAGGCTGCTGTTAATTAAGCATAAATGGTATCATAAAGAGTTTGATCCTGCGCCTAAAATAAACAAAATAAATAGATAAAGGTTGATTCCAATTAATAAATGAAGAGAATATTATCCTTATTATATCGATGATTGGAAGCTTCGAAGTATTATTAGAAGCGTCAGTCATAAGGTATAAGGCTGTAATACATATGGAATTTAATTTTGTTTCACGGACGGACTATTAATAGAGTTAAATAAGACCCTCGGAATTGCTTCGGGCCGAACCTTTTGCCCTTATGTTGTCAATTTAATATGTAGCGTCCTGTTCTGTAATTAAAATAATTAATATATTCATAGCACCAATGTTCAAGAAACTAACTTTGTTTATATTAAAGGAATATTTCAGTGAGGCCTCTAGTATAATGCGGTTAAGCTGTTTTGGCCCGTCGATAATAATATTTTATGGAAATTATTATTTTTCATTTGGGTGCCTAAGTAAATAGGGGGTAAATGGGGGGGTGGGTCATTTGTTGTCCCCTAGAAGTGAGTTAATTCGCTTTGGGGTAATGATCAGAATTACTTTCATTTGGTGAGGTTTTGTGCAAACCCGACTGAGTAGGTACCACCCACATATATTCTACCGTCAAGCAGCAATACTTGCAATTGTTATGGTGGGTAGGTGAGCCAGTATTACTTGCTACAGTTATAATGGATATAATATCTTAGTGACCAACTTTGGTGGATTGGATCACGTTATTGATGTAAGGTATAGTTAATGCTTCTTACAGAACCAATTCGCGATGGTGACCACTAACCATGAGATAATGATTTGGACCACCTACATCCAACTATCTTCAAAAAACTAAAAAATCACCAGATGATAAGTAATTACCATCGTATCTATATCATCAAGTTAAACATCTGTGGTCCTAACTCCTAGATGAGCCCACGATCTCCAATCAAGAAGCATGTTTTCAATCCACTAGTCCATTCTTACCGTGGAAGGACCCCTCGTAATATCTAGTATCTTCAAAAAACTACTGTCGTTGAAATACTTAACAATTTCGAAACTGCGTCCCCATTTTAAAATATACACAAAACCTTTGTCGTCTCTTTGTTGCGATTCTCACTGACGGCTTTTTTGATATTTATAAAAATGAAACGTTCCACTAAAAGGCTATGTCGAAATGAATTGTTGCATGACCAGCACCGAGCAACTTTCTATTTATCTTAGGTGGATGAAAATCTCTATAGAAATGGGAATGTTTATCTCTATACGTTAAAAGATAATAAAAGATAAGGTTAATGTATGAAATAAATTTTAAGTTCACAGAAATACACTGTTTGTTTTAAGACTATGAATTACAATAATTAAATATATAAATAAATAATTAAACAATACGAAGTAACGACGGCACCACAAACACCCAGACCCAAGACAACGTAGAAAACTAATGAACTTTTTCTACATCGACTCGGCCGGATCCAACCCGAGACCTCGGAGTGGCGTACCCATGAAAATCGACATACACACTTTTTGATGTAGTTATTAGTAACTGTAATTCTAGGAATTTGTATTGTATTACGTGCAACTCAGAAGACAGAATGAAAGGCTGTTGCATTGGAAAATTTGTTTCAAAACTTTGCAAAAGAATTATTATTTAGCTTCGTATTAAAATCATATTTAAGAGTTATTATGATTTCGAATAAATTACAAAAACTTATTTTAATCGTACAAAAAGGATATATTTAATTATCAAAAAGAGGAGTTACAAATGTTTATTATATTGAAAGTATCACAAAATCGGAAAGAAATGGCTGAGACTAATGCTTACGTTTTACATAAAATGCAACCAATCACAATTCCAAGGCACCTGTGTACCAGTTGGTCAACTATTTTATATTGGTTACGGTACAAGCTAAAAGCTATTGCTTTTAGCTTGTACCGTAACTATGTTTAGTTACTTTTGTGTGTGTGTTACTATGTTTAGTTAGTAAATATGTTTAGTTGAAAATTGTAGTTGAAAATAATTGGAATATATTCCACAAAACGTATAAAGTGCGAGCTGATACACAATTGGTAGAAGTTCATCCGATAGATTTGGATGTACATGATTTTGTCTTTCACACATGATTCTCTGAATGATACAGAAATGTAAGAAATTAATGACACTAGATCCTTACTAGTCTTTAATAACTAATACTATTTTTAATGTTTTGTTTATTTTATACCGTTTGTTGATAGATATCGCCCAACTGAGAGGATCTGTGCGAGAAACAGATGGGATATTTCTTTTCGTATGACAGGCAAATGAAAAGCAATACTATCCTTACATTTCCAAAGTTCCATTACCTTGGGCACGAAGATGTTATGTCTCTTGTGACTGTAGTTACACTTGCTCAACCTTGAAACCGGAACACAACAAGATTGAGTACTGCTGTTTTGGACGTAGAATTTCTGATGTGTTTGGTACACATCAGAAATTCTACGTCCAAAACAGCAGTACTCCAAAGGACCTTGAAGAAAATGAATCTTAAAAGGCGTTTCATTTCTATAATTTAATATTATTTCAAAAGCCGCTGGATTTGTTTTCACCTTCAATATGCATATAAACATTTAATCGCTTCAGCGCTTTACTTGTGGAACAGCTTACAGAGCGGTATTAGGATTTGTGGGTTCTGTCGACTCGTCATATCCAATACTTTATATCCTTATTGTAATTGAAATATTAGCCTTATTAGAAATTATTCTGTAATCAATGTTAGATTTGTTAAGATAATTAGCTTGGTATGTTTTAGCAAGTAGTAGTTAGTTAAGTAACTCTGTTTGTCTATATATCTTTCGCTCTTTCACGGCCGAACCGCTGAATCGAATTTTATAAAATTTGGTATGAAGCAATCTTGAACTCCAAGAAAAGGCTACTTTTTTGCCTCACACATGACAACCAACACACTAAAACGCGAAAGAAAACGCGGGCGAATACTATAAATAAATCACGACGATGGAATTAGTACCTGTTGTTAGTATTCCTTGATTTTTATATTTTATACTATTGTCATCCCTAATACACTAGCCTACCTGCTACAGGCTATATAAGGTGTGCAATTCCAAGACAAGGGTCCACTTATCAGCTCGCGCTGGACGGTCATCATGCTGTCGGCACGATAGATAATTAATATTTCGCTAATTGTTATTATCGACAGCCAGTTTAATAAAAGTTATTGTTAAATTCTTTATTTTGTTACAACATAAAATAAGAGTGTTTTGTTGGTAGATTATTTTTAATAAATTACCACTTCTGATTCTTATACCATGTTATTTATTGAAAAGAATTTATAGTGAATTTGATGTTAACAATCCATGGAATCAATATTCTGTTTATGTGTGTTTTTTTAATGTAGGAGTTTTTAATCTGTTAATTATGAAATTAATTTAGTAATGGTATCACTAAATTTAATCGGTAATAAATAACAGTTGCGGGTAAAACACGATTTTATCAATGTGACTTATGGTCATCGTGTCCACCCCAATGAGCTGTAACTCGATGGTTTTCGAGTAGCCATTGAAAAGCATCACTATATATCTCCTACAGTGGCATCATTCTAGGTTGAACTACATTTTTTGTTAGGTTGGAATTATTGGTGGCAAGGCTACCTGCAAACCTGCTTCGGTGGATTGCATTTATCACAAAATCGTCATCAGCAATGCTTAGTATCGTTGTATTCCAGTTTTAGGGATGATTGTGCCTATCGATCAATCTATCAATCAAACTAAACTTTATTCAAGTAGGCTTTTACAAGCACTTTGGAATCGTTTACAATTAATGAAGCTACCACCGGTTCGGAAAGTTGATTCTACCGAGAAGAACCGGCAACAAAATCAGAAGTTACTACTCTTTTTTAACGTTTAAAAATACCGGCCACAAGGGATTATACGCCTGTTGCTTTTACAATTTAAAAAATATATTTTTTGTTACAGTGTCCAATATATACAGGCAGTTGCAACTACTAACCATCAGCTACCCCGGTTTACAGTCTACCTATATAAGAATAGAGAAATATGTATTGTCATCAAAACATTATCAGCTAAGATTATCAGTTAGTTCTTTTAATTTACAGGCTTTCATTTTACAACTATGATTTAATACACTAGAAGCTCACGAATTAGATTCACCAGTTACCACTATCACAATTGTTACAAAACAATACCAACTTCCCTTCAAAGGGAGAAAGGCCTTAGCCCAGCAGTGGGAAATTTATAGGTTGTTGTTATTGTTATATATTTCGTGCTATTATATTCATTTGAAGCTATACCATTTATGGGCGGCGCAGTATGCGTCCTGAATCCGTTGCGCTCGTAGCAAATTCTCGAAGTGTTTGAACCTGTCCGGTCAGCTAGACCATATATATACCACATATAGGACCATATATAGGACGCACACATGATCAAATGCGTTACTGGCTAAACCACGTGCGCAGCGAGCTGCCAGTCAAGACGCTTAAGCTGGAATCCGATTGTTCCTTTACCGTTGATTTTCCTTATTTCATTTAGATACGTCTTTAAAAAATTTAAACAAACCAAACCAAATTAATTATTATTTAAACGATACAACTAATTAGTATATTTTATGAAGTATTATTACACTTTACACTTTGTATATTAAGCATTATATTTTTAATCTGGCAATACTAACATTAACAGATACTCGTAGTGGCGGGAAGATTGTTGCTTGTATATATATTTTTAGCTGCGTATCAAGTAAATCATTATTTAAAATGCTTAATAAGTTATATAAGAGAACCTAATAAATATGATTTTCTTTCTGAGATAGGAGAAAGTTCTTATAGTAGAACATTGGCATTTGGCATACAAATTATTTATTTCAATGCCAATCCAACAATCATTTATTCATTACAGCGAATATTCTTTAGCATGAATGTTTTATTACCACTATCTAACACGATTACTATCCCCTATTACAGGAGTGGTAGAAATGTTCCAAAGCTCTTGAAGAACATCGTTTAGACCTGTAGCATTGACAGGTAAACAGGTCACCTACCTAAATGTCAATTCGCACGCACGTGCAAGTTGCTTATGATTTTATTATTTTGCCATTTCGATTAATTAATTCGCTATCGATATTTGCTGCACCATTAAGTTACTCAATCGAATTAATTAAATCAAGGTAACGCAATATCATATTATAATATGCACTGAATTGATGCCGGAATTCAATACATCACGTGCGTAATTAACATATTTATGAAATAACTTCGATATAATGTTTGGTGGTAACCGATTAGTTCGTGTTATAGCGTGTTTATAATTCGATTCACATTATTTTTAGGGTTACATACCCATCCGTCCGTCTGTCTGTCACCAGGCTGTATCTTAAGAATCGCAATAGCTAGTAAAGTAAAGTAAAGTAACAGCCTGTAAATTTCCCACTGCTGGGATAAGGCCTCCTCTGCCATTAAGGAGAGGGTTTGGAACATATTCCACCACGCTGTTCCAATGCGGGTTGGTGGAAAGCACATGTGGCAGAATTTCGATGAAATTAGACACATGCAGGTTTCCTCACGATGTTTTCCTTCACCGCCGAGCACGAGATGAATTATGAACACAAATTAAGCACATATATATAGTGGTGCTTGCCTGGGTTTGAACCCGCAATCATCGGTTAAGATGCACGTGTTCTAACCACTGGGCCATCTCAGCTATTTTCGATCGCTAGACGTTTGAACTTTTCGCAAATTATATATTTCTGTTGCCGCTATAATAATAAATACTAAACATGAAATAAAATTTTAAAGGGGGTTACCGTACCAGAAACTTCATTTTTTGGATATTTTCGCTTGATATTGTTTAACTAGTCAGTGGTACAGCACCCTTCGTGCGCAAATCCAACTTGCACTTGTTCTAATTTATTAACTTGCATATGTTGGCAAACTGTAAATACATTGGAATCTACTACTATGGAATACTTTCAGATTCCAAGCTGTTATTGAAAATTTTTCAATAGAAAAATACAATTGCTGCCCATCTGTCTAACACGGCATTTAAATCTGGAACCTTGGCCTTACATCTACTATAACGTGATGCCAATGAACGAATACTTTTCGCACTTAAAAAAATAAAAACAATTATTCTATCATAATCGTTCCATCGCTTTGTTAGTATATAATAAGAGCTAGAAATTATTCAAGGGTTAATATACTAGTTTATTTTTAATTACTTGTGGTTGTTTGCGGTTCTTTGGCGGAGTCCACATTCCTAACTAGTTCAACCGCCACCATAATAAGCGACATACACAACAACATAACTTCTGCTCGGATTAGCTATGTCTAATAATTTATTTGTTTCGGCGGAAGAATAAAAAAGTGTTTTACTTTAAATTTAAATTTGAAATTGGTATTATTTAATTCTAAAGATTTGCTTTCATAATTTGTCCTATTAGTTTTATTGTACCTTATCTTTTTTGTGTTCAACATTTTTTTTTTTAAGTAATAGATGGAAGATCTTTGGCGCTGTAAAAAATATCAACCATTCCCACAAAACCGATGGTCACCATCCAGATAAGACAAAGCTGTGGTGACCACTGACCATCACGTGGTACATTTGCTACCTATAAAAAAAAATGCGTATATTGCTAATTATATAGTGGTGCTTGCCTGGGTTTGAACCCGAAATGATCGATTAAGATGTATGCGTTCTAGCCACTGGGCCATCTCAGCTCATACATTTTATTAAACGTCAAGTAATATTTCCAAATGAAAATGACTTTAATATGTAAATAGTCTTTAGTGACGTATATCTGTTTAGGTTTTGTGAACAGTGCAATGTCACTCTGATCCGACGCCAGTTACCAAACAGATCTGCCGAAAAGCAATCATTATTCATATCAGCAATCACGGTCAACTGTCACTGTTACCAATAATTCCTACGTAACGGCCTATTTGACAAATATATTCACATAATGTGATGGTTTCAAAGTGTGACCCGTTTACAATATATCGATACGATTAATATTTATTGTAAATAAGTGAAACTTCTTTAATGTTAATTTTCTATATAGTCTAGAAACGAATGCCCTTTAACTTATGCAACAGAGTTGCATACGATTTATTTTTAAATCAAAATAAAACATCTTTATATGCAATGAGTGTAAAGTTTCAAGGTCGGATCGGTTTTCGAACTAAATCGACTTAGTTCCGATTTTGATTTTTAAATTATTTTAGCTTTGAAACAAAATGTGACAAATGCCAGAAAAAATTACTCTATTTTTAAATAGTCACGTAAAGTTACAAGTAATTATATGACAAATCACAGCACTGAACGTTGAAATACTGGGCACTTATCTGAAATTACTCGGTTAACATTCAATAAGCACCTGTACTGAAACCACGCCGGACAATCGTGACCCAGACTTTGTATACAATACAGTGACTATTTTTTACTTTCGGTGAAAAAAATAAAGTTCCATACCATATAACCCTACACAATACCAAACCATACGTACCATTGAGTTGAATTTGATACCATATAGTCTTGTTGATATGATGCATACATTTTTTTATTGTGATTGTTACTGTCTCACTCAAATTAAACCAAATCAAAATATACTTTATATGAGTAAGCTTTTACAACCACTATCAACTTGTCATTTAACAACTATATTAAGTGAAGTATATTCAACCGAGAAGAACCGACAAGAAACTCAGTAGTTACTCTTTTTCAACATTTAAAAATACAGTTATGTTAGTTAACTATGTATGTAATAGGTACCTACTCCACCTTAATACTGAAAAAAATAAAGTTCCATACCATATAACCCTACACAATACCAAACCATACGTACAATTGAGTTGAATTTGATACCATATAGTCTTGTTTTGGCCCGTCGATAATAATATTTTATGGAAATTATTATTTTTCATTTGGGTGCCTAAGTAAATAGGGGGTAAATGGGGGGGTGGGTCATTTGTTGTCCCCTAGAAGTGAGTTAATTCGCTTTGGGGTAATGATCAGAATTACTTTCATTTGGTGAGGTTTTGTGCAAACCCGACTGAGTAGGTACCACCCACATATATTCTACCGTCAAGCAGCAATACTTGCAATTGTTATGGTGGGTAGGTGAGCCAGTATTACTTGCTACAGTTATAATGGATATAATATCTTAGTGACCAACTTTGGTGGATTGGATCACGTTATTGATGTAAGGTATAGTTAATGCTTCTTACAGAACCAATTCGCGATGGTGACCACTAACCATGAGATAATGATTTGGACCACCTACATCCAACTATCTTCAAAAAACTAAAAAATCACCAGATGATAAGTAATTACCATCGTATCTATATCATCAAGTTAAACATCTGTGGTCCTAACTCCTAGATGAGCCCACGATCTCCAATCAAGAAGCATGTTTTCAATCCACTAGTCCATTCTTACCGTGGAAGGACCCCTCGTAATATCTAGTATCTTCAAAAAACTACTGTCGTTGAAATACTTAACAATTTCGAAACTGCGTCCCCATTTTAAAATATACACAAAACCTTTGTCGTCTCTTTGTTGCGATTCTCACTGACGGCTTTTTTGATATTTATAAAAATGAAACGTTCCACTAAAAGGCTATGTCGAAATGAATTGTTGCATGACCAGCACCGAGCAACTTTCTATTTATCTTAGGTGGATGAAAATCTCTATAGAAATGGGAATGTTTATCTCTATACGTTAAAAGATAATAAAAGATAAGGTTAATGTATGAAATAAATTTTAAGTTCACAGAAATACACTGTTTGTTTTAAGACTATGAATTACAATAATTAAATATATAAATAAATAATTAAACAATACGAAGTAACGACGGCACCACAAACACCCAGACCCAAGACAACGTAGAAAACTAATGAACTTTTTCTACATCGACTCGGCCGGATCCAACCCGAGACCTCGGAGTGGCGTACCCATGAAAATCGACATACACACTTTTTGATGTAGTTATTAGTAACTGTAATTCTAGGAATTTGTATTGTATTACGTGCAACTCAGAAGACAGAATGAAAGGCTGTTGCATTGGAAAATTTGTTTCAAAACTTTGCAAAAGAATTATTATTTAGCTTCGTATTAAAATCATATTTAAGAGTTATTATGATTTCGAATAAATTACAAAAACTTATTTTAATCGTACAAAAAGGATATATTTAATTATCAAAAAGAGGAGTTACAAATGTTTATTATATTGAAAGTATCACAAAATCGGAAAGAAATGGCTGAGACTAATGCTTACGTTTTACATAAAATGCAACCAATCACAATTCCAAGGCACCTGTGTACCAGTTGGTCAACTATTTTATATTGGTTACGGTACAAGCTAAAAGCTATTGCTTTTAGCTTGTACCGTAACTATGTTTAGTTACTTTTGTGTGTGTGTTACTATGTTTAGTTAGTAAATATGTTTAGTTGAAAATTGTAGTTGAAAATAATTGGAATATATTCCACAAAACGTATAAAGTGCGAGCTGATACACAATTGGTAGAAGTTCATCCGATAGATTTGGATGTACATGATTTTGTCTTTCACACATGATTCTCTGAATGATACAGAAATGTAAGAAATTAATGACACTAGATCCTTACTAGTCTTTAATAACTAATACTATTTTTAATGTTTTGTTTATTTTATACCGTTTGTTGATAGATATCGCCCAACTGAGAGGATCTGTGCGAGAAACAGATGGGATATTTCTTTTCGTATGACAGGCAAATGAAAAGCAATACTATCCTTACATTTCCAAAGTTCCATTACCTTGGGCACGAAGATGTTATGTCTCTTGTGACTGTAGTTACACTTGCTCAACCTTGAAACCGGAACACAACAAGATTGAGTACTGCTGTTTTGGACGTAGAATTTCTGATGTGTTTGGTACACATCAGAAATTCTACGTCCAAAACAGCAGTACTCCAAAGGACCTTGAAGAAAATGAATCTTAAAAGGCGTTTCATTTCTATAATTTAATATTATTTCAAAAGCCGCTGGATTTGTTTTCACCTTCAATATGCATATAAACATTTAATCGCTTCAGCGCTTTACTTGTGGAACAGCTTACAGAGCGGTATTAGGATTTGTGGGTTCTGTCGACTCGTCATATCCAATACTTTATATCCTTATTGTAATTGAAATATTAGCCTTATTAGAAATTATTCTGTAATCAATGTTAGATTTGTTAAGATAATTAGCTTGGTATGTTTTAGCAAGTAGTAGTTAGTTAAGTAACTCTGTTTGTCTATATATCTTTCGCTCTTTCACGGCCGAACCGCTGAATCGAATTTTATAAAATTTGGTATGAAGCAATCTTGAACTCCAAGAAAAGGCTACTTTTTTGCCTCACACATGACAACCAACACACTAAAACGCGAAAGAAAACGCGGGCGAATACTATAAATAAATCACGACGATGGAATTAGTACCTGTTGTTAGTATTCCTTGATTTTTATATTTTATACTATTGTCATCCCTAATACACTAGCCTACCTGCTACAGGCTATATAAGGTGTGCAATTCCAAGACAAGGGTCCACTTATCAGCTCGCGCTGGACGGTCATCATGCTGTCGGCACGATAGATAATTAATATTTCGCTAATTGTTATTATCGACAGCCAGTTTAATAAAAGTTATTGTTAAATTCTTTATTTTGTTACAACATAAAATAAGAGTGTTTTGTTGGTAGATTATTTTTAATAAATTACCACTTCTGATTCTTATACCATGTTATTTATTGAAAAGAATTTATAGTGAATTTGATGTTAACAATCCATGGAATCAATATTCTGTTTATGTGTGTTTTTTTAATGTAGGAGTTTTTAATCTGTTAATTATGAAATTAATTTAGTAATGGTATCACTAAATTTAATCGGTAATAAATAACAGTTGCGGGTAAAACACGATTTTATCAATGTGACTTATGGTCATCGTGTCCACCCCAATGAGCTGTAACTCGATGGTTTTCGAGTAGCCATTGAAAAGCATCACTATATATCTCCTACAGTGGCATCATTCTAGGTTGAACTACATTTTTTGTTAGGTTGGAATTATTGGTGGCAAGGCTACCTGCAAACCTGCTTCGGTGGATTGCATTTATCACAAAATCGTCATCAGCAATGCTTAGTATCGTTGTATTCCAGTTTTAGGGATGATTGTGCCTATCGATCAATCTATCAATCAAACTAAACTTTATTCAAGTAGGCTTTTACAAGCACTTTGGAATCGTTTACAATTAATGAAGCTACCACCGGTTCGGAAAGTTGATTCTACCGAGAAGAACCGGCAACAAAATCAGAAGTTACTACTCTTTTTTAACGTTTAAAAATACCGGCCACAAGGGATTATACGCCTGTTGCTTTTACAATTTAAAAAATATATTTTTTGTTACAGTGTCCAATATATACAGGCAGTTGCAACTACTAACCATCAGCTACCCCGGTTTACAGTCTACCTATATAAGAATAGAGAAATATGTATTGTCATCAAAACATTATCAGCTAAGATTATCAGTTAGTTCTTTTAATTTACAGGCTTTCATTTTACAACTATGATTTAATACACTAGAAGCTCACGAATTAGATTCACCAGTTACCACTATCACAATTGTTACAAAACAATACCAACTTCCCTTCAAAGGGAGAAAGGCCTTAGCCCAGCAGTGGGAAATTTATAGGTTGTTGTTATTGTTATATATTTCGTGCTATTATATTCATTTGAAGCTATACCATTTATGGGCGGCGCAGTATGCGTCCTGAATCCGTTGCGCTCGTAGCAAATTCTCGAAGTGTTTGAACCTGTCCGGTCAGCTAGACCATATATATACCACATATAGGACCATATATAGGACGCACACATGATCAAATGCGTTACTGGCTAAACCACGTGCGCAGCGAGCTGCCAGTCAAGACGCTTAAGCTGGAATCCGATTGTTCCTTTACCGTTGATTTTCCTTATTTCATTTAGATACGTCTTTAAAAAATTTAAACAAACCAAACCAAATTAATTATTATTTAAACGATACAACTAATTAGTATATTTTATGAAGTATTATTACACTTTACACTTTGTATATTAAGCATTATATTTTTAATCTGGCAATACTAACATTAACAGATACTCGTAGTGGCGGGAAGATTGTTGCTTGTATATATATTTTTAGCTGCGTATCAAGTAAATCATTATTTAAAATGCTTAATAAGTTATATAAGAGAACCTAATAAATATGATTTTCTTTCTGAGATAGGAGAAAGTTCTTATAGTAGAACATTGGCATTTGGCATACAAATTATTTATTTCAATGCCAATCCAACAATCATTTATTCATTACAGCGAATATTCTTTAGCATGAATGTTTTATTACCACTATCTAACACGATTACTATCCCCTATTACAGGAGTGGTAGAAATGTTCCAAAGCTCTTGAAGAACATCGTTTAGACCTGTAGCATTGACAGGTAAACAGGTCACCTACCTAAATGTCAATTCGCACGCACGTGCAAGTTGCTTATGATTTTATTATTTTGCCATTTCGATTAATTAATTCGCTATCGATATTTGCTGCACCATTAAGTTACTCAATCGAATTAATTAAATCAAGGTAACGCAATATCATATTATAATATGCACTGAATTGATGCCGGAATTCAATACATCACGTGCGTAATTAACATATTTATGAAATAACTTCGATATAATGTTTGGTGGTAACCGATTAGTTCGTGTTATAGCGTGTTTATAATTCGATTCACATTATTTTTAGGGTTACATACCCATCCGTCCGTCTGTCTGTCACCAGGCTGTATCTTAAGAATCGCAATAGCTAGTAAAGTAAAGTAAAGTAACAGCCTGTAAATTTCCCACTGCTGGGATAAGGCCTCCTCTGCCATTAAGGAGAGGGTTTGGAACATATTCCACCACGCTGTTCCAATGCGGGTTGGTGGAAAGCACATGTGGCAGAATTTCGATGAAATTAGACACATGCAGGTTTCCTCACGATGTTTTCCTTCACCGCCGAGCACGAGATGAATTATGAACACAAATTAAGCACATATATATAGTGGTGCTTGCCTGGGTTTGAACCCGCAATCATCGGTTAAGATGCACGTGTTCTAACCACTGGGCCATCTCAGCTATTTTCGATCGCTAGACGTTTGAACTTTTCGCAAATTATATATTTCTGTTGCCGCTATAATAATAAATACTAAACATGAAATAAAATTTTAAAGGGGGTTACCGTACCAGAAACTTCATTTTTTGGATATTTTCGCTTGATATTGTTTAACTAGTCAGTGGTACAGCACCCTTCGTGCGCAAATCCAACTTGCACTTGTTCTAATTTATTAACTTGCATATGTTGGCAAACTGTAAATACATTGGAATCTACTACTATGGAATACTTTCAGATTCCAAGCTGTTATTGAAAATTTTTCAATAGAAAAATACAATTGCTGCCCATCTGTCTAACACGGCATTTAAATCTGGAACCTTGGCCTTACATCTACTATAACGTGATGCCAATGAACGAATACTTTTCGCACTTAAAAAAATAAAAACAATTATTCTATCATAATCGTTCCATCGCTTTGTTAGTATATAATAAGAGCTAGAAATTATTCAAGGGTTAATATACTAGTTTATTTTTAATTACTTGTGGTTGTTTGCGGTTCTTTGGCGGAGTCCACATTCCTAACTAGTTCAACCGCCACCATAATAAGCGACATACACAACAACATAACTTCTGCTCGGATTAGCTATGTCTAATAATTTATTTGTTTCGGCGGAAGAATAAAAAAGTGTTTTACTTTAAATTTAAATTTGAAATTGGTATTATTTAATTCTAAAGATTTGCTTTCATAATTTGTCCTATTAGTTTTATTGTACCTTATCTTTTTTGTGTTCAACATTTTTTTTTTTAAGTAATAGATGGAAGATCTTTGGCGCTGTAAAAAATATCAACCATTCCCACAAAACCGATGGTCACCATCCAGATAAGACAAAGCTGTGGTGACCACTGACCATCACGTGGTACATTTGCTACCTATAAAAAAAAATGCGTATATTGCTAATTATATAGTGGTGCTTGCCTGGGTTTGAACCCGAAATGATCGATTAAGATGTATGCGTTCTAGCCACTGGGCCATCTCAGCTCATACATTTTATTAAACGTCAAGTAATATTTCCAAATGAAAATGACTTTAATATGTAAATAGTCTTTAGTGACGTATATCTGTTTAGGTTTTGTGAACAGTGCAATGTCACTCTGATCCGACGCCAGTTACCAAACAGATCTGCCGAAAAGCAATCATTATTCATATCAGCAATCACGGTCAACTGTCACTGTTACCAATAATTCCTACGTAACGGCCTATTTGACAAATATATTCACATAATGTGATGGTTTCAAAGTGTGACCCGTTTACAATATATCGATACGATTAATATTTATTGTAAATAAGTGAAACTTCTTTAATGTTAATTTTCTATATAGTCTAGAAACGAATGCCCTTTAACTTATGCAACAGAGTTGCATACGATTTATTTTTAAATCAAAATAAAACATCTTTATATGCAATGAGTGTAAAGTTTCAAGGTCGGATCGGTTTTCGAACTAAATCGACTTAGTTCCGATTTTGATTTTTAAATTATTTTAGCTTTGAAACAAAATGTGACAAATGCCAGAAAAAATTACTCTATTTTTAAATAGTCACGTAAAGTTACAAGTAATTATATGACAAATCACAGCACTGAACGTTGAAATACTGGGCACTTATCTGAAATTACTCGGTTAACATTCAATAAGCACCTGTACTGAAACCACGCCGGACAATCGTGACCCAGACTTTGTATACAATACAGTGACTATTTTTTACTTTCGGTGAAAAAAATAAAGTTCCATACCATATAACCCTACACAATACCAAACCATACGTACCATTGAGTTGAATTTGATACCATATAGTCTTGTTGATATGATGCATACATTTTTTTATTGTGATTGTTACTGTCTCACTCAAATTAAACCAAATCAAAATATACTTTATATGAGTAAGCTTTTACAACCACTATCAACTTGTCATTTAACAACTATATTAAGTGAAGTATATTCAACCGAGAAGAACCGACAAGAAACTCAGTAGTTACTCTTTTTCAACATTTAAAAATACAGTTATGTTAGTTAACTATGTATGTAATAGGTACCTACTCCACCTTAATACTGAAAAAAATAAAGTTCCATACCATATAACCCTACACAATACCAAACCATACGTACAATTGAGTTGAATTTGATACCATATAGTCTTGTTGATATGATGCATACATTTTTTTATTGTGATTGTTACTGTCTCACTCAAATTAAACCAAATCAAAATATACTTTATATGAGTAAGCTTTTACAACCACTATCGACTTGTCATTTAACAACTATATTAAGTGAAGTATATTCAACCGAGAAGAACCGACAAGAAACTCAGTAGTTACTCTTTTTCAAAATTTAAAAATACAGTTATGTTAGATAACTTTGTATGTGATAGGTACCTACTCCACCTTAATACTGAAGGAGCATGTTATATAATTTATACTAATATTATAAATGTGAAAGTAACTCTGTCTATCTGTCGCTCTTTCATTACCTAACCACCGAAAAAACAAATTTCATTAAATTTGGTATTAAGCAAATTTGAATTCCTAGGAAGGACATTGGCTACATTTTGCCTAACACATGACAACCAAACCCCTAAAACGCGAAGAAACAGGCGACAACTAGTATTACCTATAAACGAGACTTATTTTTATAAATTGTTAAAGTGCGTTTTGTTGGCGTCAGTTAATTGCTAGATAAGCTTCGCTTCATAGATTCACCGTGTCTAAATTTAGCCTGATGACGTGACAAGCGGGAAGCTCATGCTCCTGCAGTTCATTAAAATGCAAGGTTACAACGAAACGGTATCGTGTAAACGTCTCAAAACCACTCGCTCCGAGCACAAATATATTAAAGATTATATAGGTCGTGCATCGTATCGCCGGCGTTCTATTATTTATCATCTGTGCATGAGCTCACCGCCCGAGAATTGTACATGAATTTTATGATGGAAGTACTATTCCAAGATTAAATAATTATATTGTGAAAAAATTATAGCATCCTGTCTGATTATTATTTTAATTACATCAGGGATTTAGTTACATATTCCCGAGCTTAACATATCGACCCGGCTTTGCATGAGTGCAATACTGATATTAAATATACTACAGAATTTGTTTATTTATGACATCACACGGGAAACTAATGAAATTATCAGTATTTCTTTACTATATTGTCTATGTATTGTGTACGAAATCCTTCCTCTCGAATTACTCTATCCATTAACAAAAAACCGCATCAAAATCCGTTGCGTAAATTTAAAGATCTAACCGTAATGATAAGAAAGGTACTGAAGTAGAGTTGCCTAATCGTAAGTGCCACCAAAACCAATAGATATTTGGTCGTTTTGGAAATGGGATATTATGACCTTGGTAGTTATACTAACAGAACAATACTAAGTATTTATACTTGACGTGTTTTAATACGTCATCAGTGCTGGTACTAAACCAAACTTACTTGGACAAAGTCCTAAACTTTATATTAACTAATTACATTATAACACTTTACGATATAAAAATACAATGTTTATTTATTCGTACCAATGTATGTATACAATGTATCCAAAATATGACACACCTGAATTTTATTTAAAGGTTGTGGATTTAGGGGCATGTATTATGTACTGATTCTTTATATACTTGATTTCTGTTTGTAATAACTCTGTCTGGAATACATTGCTAGCCTTCTTTGAATATACGAGTAATCTTCCGATACTTCACATTCATTGTAAGCCTAACTTCGAAAAATAAATTTCGATCACACAAACCGCCACCGCAATATTAAACTCTGAATGGGTCATTAATAATGATTGTTGATACTCTCGACCGCAACAAGTTTAAATATTCAATTAATTTATTTTTTGACAATTGATTGTTATTAATAAGAAAAACCAAAATTATTGTCATTGTTATACGGTGCTTATCTGGGGCACATTTTCTTTTATGTCTATAGAATTGGACTTTGAACTTTATATATATAAATATAACAACCTTTTTTTATATAAACCGGTTCAAGTAAGTTCTTTTAGATGAAGCTCTCGTGCTCGCAAGCGGACGGCAGCGTTTCACGCCATTCGTCGATTGCTCGAATTTCCTATGTCTTCCTAAACTACATTTTTACTATATTTATTACTATTATTTTAAAACAACATAAATTTCCCACTGTGGGACTAAGGCCTCTTCTCCATTCGAAAAGAAGGTTTGGAGCACGCTTCTCCAATGTTTGTTGGAATCACATGTAGTAGAATTTCGTTTCAATCCGAGATTATCGGTTCAGATGTACCCGGTCTAACCACTGGGTAATATCAGCTCTTTTGACGTGATGTATTATAGTATTTTATTTATCTACTTGTATGCAATTGTTCTTTTTGCTTGTTTCAATACAGCTTTTTTTATTCTAAATTGATAATAAGTACACAATGCACTAACACAACTTGACCATACCTTTATTATTTTAATGCAATTTATGTATTAATGGGTACTGATAACAAAAAAAAACTAGGCGAAAATAAGAATAATCAATATAATATTAAGGTAAAGAAAGTAGCAGTCTACAAATCCTGACGCTGGACTAAAAACCCAGCTGGACTCAAGATGTTTTCTTCACAGGAAGAGATAAACTATAAATTGACCTATTATAATAATTGTGGCGCTGTACGAAACCAAAGCGCGGATACTAAATAATTGTCTATGAAACCGGATAGAAAGGTTATTATGGTTATTTTGAATTGTTAGGAAATTGTAACTACGGAACGGAAGGCTACCGTTTAATGCAAAAGTTTTCACAGACCTTATTTTGCAAAGGCAGCGTGATTTTGTAAGGCCAGCGTTACTCACGTGTGAAATTTTGAAATGCGACTCATGATGGTTTTAATTTTGGCCCAGTGGTTAGAACGCGTGCATCTTAACTGATAATTGCGGGTTCAAACCTAGGCACCACTGAATATTCATGTGCTTAATTTGTGTATATAAATTCATCTCGTGCTCGGCGTTAAAGAAAAGCATCACAAGGAAAGTAGCATGTGTCTAATTTCATAGAAACTCTGTCATGTGTTTATGCCATGAAACCGCATTGGAACAGCGTGGCATATGTAAACTTTCTCCTCAAAGGTAGTGGAGGCCTTAGTCCAGCAATAGGAAATTTACAGGCTGTTGTTATTATTGTATTCTATACATTTTTTAATTATTACACTCCAATTTACGCTCCCGTTTTGCGGAGCTTCGAGTTTCTTTTTACAGAGCACTTCGTTGTTTGAAGTCATATGATATTTATAGCAGTAGATATTTATAAATATATGAAATGTTTCAATAAAAATGAATTAAACTTTACACTTATTACCTTAAAATTTATTCCTGCGTTGATCATATGGCTTCAATACATTTGAAGCTTCAATATATTTTGGGCCATACCAGGGTCGACTTATTTGAAAAGTTTATGAATCCTACCTATTAATTCATTTTAACACCAGTCAAGTACCATTCCCACGGCCATAAATTACAATGTAAGATCATTTATATATACCAAATAAAGATATGGAACCAAAATTGATCCCTATGAAACTCCCATTCTAAATACACACCTAGCAGTCTGTCTTATGATGTTCATATTTGTGTTATGATACACAATTATATCAAGACCTACCTTTAATAATATAGTGATAATAATAGATAGAATACATTATATAAAAACATTCGTGTGTCCTACAATCGAACTCTTCGTAAAAATCTAAATAATTCGAAATAGAATACCAAGAATCAAGAATGTACAAATATATTTGTGTGATTTTCTCTCCTGCGTATATGTATATGTCTTAGCAAACCCGCTTCAATGTAGACCTCTAATGAAAACTTCGTTAATCCAAAACTTTCCCTGAAAAGGTATTTAATTTGGGAGATTCATAGAATTATATTTTAACTGTTGAGGATAAAATGTTTTATCAGAAACCAAATTAAGTCTAAATTTACAAAACACATTTTCAAAAAAGAATCCCTGATATAA
This sequence comes from Vanessa cardui, assembly GCF_905220365.1. Classification (NCBI taxonomy): domain Eukaryota; kingdom Metazoa; phylum Arthropoda; class Insecta; order Lepidoptera; family Nymphalidae; genus Vanessa; species Vanessa cardui. The sequence goes on from NC_061148.1 coordinate 341,879, forward strand.
ACCGTCCACATTTTAACTAGGTAAAATAATCGATTTATTTTTCTACGAAAGATTTTTATCGTAAGCTAGTAACTGTCCGTGGCTGTACCCGCGTGTTAAAATACAGGTAAGATAATCTAACGAAATATTATAGAAGACGTAAACACCAAATAAATAATTTATACATATTTTTAGCAGCCAGAAGGAAGCGCGGTAATACACAAAGAGTATCACAAACAAATACTGCAAACTTTAATAATAAAATAACATCAAGTCAAATCAAAATGGCGCACGTGACCTTAATCACGACAAACCCCAATTACCACCATCGTCCGTACCACCGATAACCAGACAAATCTCACAATACTTCCGAGTTATTTTTCCATCATATTATTGGCGATGCATAAAAACTCCTTTCATATACATGAAAACTCCTTACAATATATATAATTAAAAAAGAAATAAACCAACTCTATCAATAAGACAATATAGAAATAAAAATATTCCTTATTCAAGCAGTCTCATAATACATCCATTATTGAATTATCATGATACAAAATGAAATGTACAGCTACTTATCCGTTCGGAAAATATATTATATTAAATAGAATCGACAAGTCGCTCAGTAGTGGCTCTTTTTCAACAGTACATACGTAATTGGATACCACTGCGCTATTAATTATCCTGCTTGAAAATCTATAAGAGCGAACTCATTTTTTATCTTTTATTATAATCTTTTCCGCGTACGTTTCATTAACTAATCTTTTTAACGTGAGATTTAAATTAATTATTCTTTATTTAAATTAAATAATAACTTTACTATACTGTATTTAGAAATTCAGATGAATAAATATAAATATAAATATATGAGACAACATCACATACATTACTCTGATCCCAATGTAAGTAGCTAAAGCACTTGTGCTATGTAAAATCAGAAGTAACGACGGTACCACAAACACCCAGACCCAAGACAACATAGAAAACTAATGATAATCTATATTGACTCGTCCGGGAATCGAACCCGGGACCTCGGAGTGGCGTACCCATGAAAACTGGTGCACACACCATTCGACCACGGAGGTCGTCAAACATTAATTCAGAATGTGTCGTGAACGTGTCATAAAAGTAACAAGCAATTCACATATTACATATGATAACAATATGAAATTATACTTACAAAGTGACCACTTACCATCAGGTGGCCCAACCGTCCGCCAACCAATAGCATAAAAAAAGTTTAAGCATGCTCCAACTGTGTTTTTTTTGATTCTTTTCCCACTGTGCTATATCCTAGAGCAAGCATGTGTGTGCAAAACAATGTACAAATTTCACCACTGGCCTTGAATTTGAACCTAGGACCTCTAGATTTATTAACTTATAGACTTGACCAGCGAGGTTAAATAAAACACAAGTAAATATATATAACCTTATATAGATTATATAACATTCCGTGGTCTACATTTACGCTTCACGTTTTAAATGTTGGAATTGTAAACAAATTATATAAGGTCAGTGAGCAGAGGCAAACAAAAATTAAGGCTTTTTCTAAGCGTTAGCTTTCTATGTAAATAAATTTATAAAAAGAGTTTATTTATATTTAAATAAGGAAATAACAATAGGTGTTGAATTAAAGCGTTAACACGATACCGTTTGCAGATTCATTTTATTTTAATTTCACACTTGGTGAAATCGAGAGCAGAAATGACCCAGTGGACAGAACGGGTGAACCAATGGACAGAAAGCAACACTGAACTGTCATGTATTTAATATGTGTTTATAATTCATGTCATGCTTGATGGTGAAAGAAAATATAGGAAACCTGTGTGTGACTAATTTCATATAAATTCTGCAACATGTGTATTCCACCAACCCGCATTGGAGCAATCAGGAATATGCTCCAAACCTTCTCCTCCAAGAGAGTAGGTCTTAGCAAAACAGTGGGAAATTTACAGGCTGTTGCTGTACTGTATGTACTTATAAACTAGTCTTAGTTTTTCGAATCAAACCAGTCTCAGAATTGATAAGATTTTGCAACACACAAAATAATATACAGATATATCAACAGCAAATATGATATGAATATATCTATATGTAAAATACCAATCACAAACATAATTGCCTGTCACAATCAGAATTCAAAGTCAGTAATCATCAACTAGCAAATGATTTCTGTTAACAGGATATCAGCTGAGCAAAACTGAGCATAGTTAATGGAAAATTTTGATTAAATATAGGATTAAAATCCTTGAGAGTTTTAATTTACGCAATGTACTCGTTTTATCTGGTCAGTGTGACGCCACGCCAGGAATAGCCTTAGTACCAGCAATGCGTCTATTTATGTCCGGGTAACATTCTTCAGAGCTTTGAGCTTTCAGACCGCGCGGAGCTTTTTATCGAAGAGTGAAAATATATTTTTTTTATTTTATATAACTTAAATTATTTAACAATTTAAAAAAATAAATGGAATTCCTTTTTTAAAAAAGAAATTATTATATAACTACACATGAAATATTAAATATAAATATATCGACAAAAACAACTTGTAAATTTCCCACTGCTGGCCTAAGACCTCCTCTCCCGTTGAGGTGAAGGTTTGGAACATATTCCACCTCGCTGTTCCAATGCGGTAGGTGGAATGCACATATGGCAGAATTTCGATGAAATTAGACACATGCAGGTTTTCTCACGATGTTTTCCTTCACCGTCAGCCATAAGATAAATTATAAACACAATAAAGCACATATAAATTGTGGTGCTTGTCTGGGTTTGAACCCGCAACAATCGGTTGAGTTGCACGCGTTCTAACCAATGTGCCATATCATATGTGCATTTTTATTTATACATATATATTAATACGTGAGCGAGTAATCGTAAGTTACGTTCAAAAACATTATTAAATTTAAATAAATGTCTCTGATTTCTTTCCAAGAACGATGTTTTCTTCATATTCTCAGTTTCAAAAGCGCTTCAAAGAAATTTACTAACAATATCCGGAGGAAGCAACATTTTTTCTCGGCTAATTGTCGAATGACGGCTTTTGACGGTCCTCGTTATTTGTTTGAAAAATCTTTGCCATTATTGTATAGGAATATGTTTATTTCGAGGACACTTTGTATTACATCAAGTATTTACTTAAATGAGGAAAACATATATACTTATTACGTATCAAAATCAATATTTGTTCTATATCACATTAAATGTTGATTATAAATAATGAAAAGTTGTTTTAAATAAATTTTATTAAAAAAATATCAAATACAAAGTTAAGCCAATTACAATATTGTATTTGAAATTATGCTTTATGTAGTTTGAGATACGGTTTGATTTCTTTTAAATGAACAATAAAATATAATTGTAGAAAATTACAAATAAATTTAAATTTCGAATGAGACCATTATTGATGAAAAAGATACATTTATATCACTTAATTAATAAAGAGAATCGATAAACACATGTTTATAAGTTAATTTACCTCTTTTTTATAATATTCAGGACAACAAATGCACTTTTTATATTTAAATAAATAATATGAAATGAATGCTAAGAAAACAAAAACAACGATGAATGTAAAAGAAAACTTCGAAACTTTTAAAATAAAATTGTACCATGTAGAGTCTGGATAAGTAAATAGTTTTTGTTAAACGGAAAGTGCTTTAAAAATATATTTTTTTCTTTTTCAGATCCCGCGGTTTGAATGACGAAATGAAATAAAATCCGAGCTCTAAGTGAAAACCACTGTGTGTCAGTGTTGTAGTGCATTTCTGTAATGGTGTGAGTGAGCGTCACATATACACGATGGTGATGAAAATTTTGCTAGTTTTGCTGACGGTCGTCGCTTGTCACTTCGCCGCCGCTGAAAGAGGTACGTTTTTATTTGTCATATTATTTATGATATACGGTTATATTTGGTTCGAACTGGTATGAGAGTCAGTTTTAACTAGTTCTAACCGGATTTAGAATAAGCAGAAAAAAATTCAATCCAGTCAAGTTTTCATCACTTATATGTAAAAGGTCATAAGTTTAATTCGTACTTTATACTTTTCCAATAAAAATGTTTTATATACTTGCATGGGTTCACCCATACATTAACATAATTTCATTGTATGTACACATTCATAAGCATATAATTGAGTCAGTATCAATAAAGCGTTTAAACAAACAGGTCGTTCTCATTACCTAAACGCGATACTCACAAACCACCTGGCCTCCATAAAACTATCAATTCTAAATGGTGTGTGGTACCAAACCCAAATATCGTTTTGGTCCTTCGAGCCGGATCTGAACCAGCGACCTATATGAAATAATGTATGTCATTTATTTATAATTAAAAGATATGCCTTGTCGATCGACGATATATATTCTATTAATAAATGATAATGTACGCAAAAATATGTAACTCAAATAAATATCGGCCGTAGGCGTTCTCCTTCGTAACATAATTGTTATAATTACTACAAAATGTTTCGTATTTTTTAAAACAAAAATATGAAATAAAACTTTTGTTCGAAATTCGTTTAATGATTTCGCAACGAAATTGCGTATGAATAAATACTGCGGTGTAATTTTAAAATAACAAGATTTTATTACATTTTTTATAACTAACGTCATATATATTTTTAAAATTATAAATATATAAATACTCTTTCACTTATTTCGAGAAATTTCATATCAATAAAGTCCATTTCACGAGTATAACTCCTTCGAAACAAAATACTCGAACCTTATTGGTCAATGTGTACAGCTACAGATAAGTGAGACGAATCAGGCGTGAAAGGCAATTCTAAGAATTGATTTAGTCAATGAAAGTAACGCATATTAACCAATGGGTGCACAAGGGATTGCCTTTGGGAGCTCGTTTTCAACCGACTTCAAAAAGGAGGAGGTTATCAATTCGTCTGTTTTTTCTTTTTTTTTTTTTTTATGTTTGTTACCTCATAACTTTTCACTGGGTGGACCGATTTTGATATTTTTTTTTTTGTTTGAAAGGTATTGCTTCCCGTGGGGTCCCATTTTTTTTTATTTTTTTCCGATGATGGTATCCATATGAAAACGACATAAGTCTTAAATTTGCATTATGTATATGCGCGACAAATAGGTGAATAACTGAAAATCACGTTAACCAATTTTGATATTTCTTTTTTTATTATAAAATATATACTTCAAGGGTAATTTGGTGAAGCTTTGGTAAGGTTCTGAGCACAGGATCCATGGCAAAGTAACGGAACGAAAAGGAACGGAACAATTCTGAGGAGCACGTTAGCGATACTCGGTCGAATCTTTTATTTATAGGTTATTTGGATATTTGAGTCACCTTCCGTATTGTGGTGGTGGTGTTTATGTAATTATCATAGTCGAATATTATAATCAACTAGCTACCCACCCCGGCTTCGCACGGGTGCAATACTGATACTAAATATACTACAGAATTTGTTTATATACGACATCACATCGCAAACTTCTAAAATTATCAGTGTTTCTTTACTATATTGTTCATGTATTATATACACAAACCTTCCCCTTGAATCATACTATCTTTTAAAAAAAAACCGCATCAAAATCCGTTGCGTAGATTTAAAGATATAGGAACAGAGAAAGCGACTTTGTTTTATACTATGTAGTGATGGAACTCCTATACGGCTCGCAGTTAGGGTGCGATATGGGGCAGAATTTCTTACTATCTTTAATCAAATTTTGTGTATGTGATGTGATGTCATATGATGTACGAAATATAGTTGGTCTTTTTCAAAGTTTTTTTGCTGAGTTCGATTACAGCTCTTTCGAGGGATCCTTGTAGTTCACACCGCGTGACGTATTAAATCCGCATTTTCGAAAGTCTATTTTTGCTTTATTCGCAAGTTTCCTTTGAAATTGTCCTCGAAGTAGTTTCTGACTTATATAAACGGAACGCTTAATCTATCCATATTAAAAAAAATTAGTTAGTCAACATCAGCTTCACTTAAAATCAAAAAATAAATAAAATTTTAACAAAAAGAAAAACCGACTTCAAACAAAACACTATTTTAAAACAAATGAATATGCACGAAAAAGTAAGAAAAATAATTGCGTATTCAACATATTTTTTAGAGTCTTCCTAAGTTAAATGAAATGAAAAATATTAGACTACTTAAAAGTCGATTAACGATTATATCATGTAGTTATAATTATTGTTATATTTGGAGTCGGTGTCAGCCAATAAAACCCTACAGTATATCTATCAAAAAACATCACGAGAATACTTTAACAAATATGTTTTTTACAAATTACCTTTTACACAATAATATACTGGATGGCACCGTGGCTGACACCGGCTCCAAATATACCAATAACTATAACTACATGATATAATCGTTAATCGACTTTTAAGTAGTCTAATATTTTTCATTTCATTTAACTTAGGAAGACTCTAAAAAATATGTTGAATACGCAATTATTTTTCTTACTTTTTCGTGCATATTCATTTGTTTTAAAATAGTGTTTTGTTTGAAGTCGGTTTTTCTTTTTGTTAAAATTTTATTTATATTTATAGGTTTTTTGGATATTTGAGTCACTTTCCGTTTTTTGATAGATATACTATAGGGTTTTCTTGGCTGACACCGAATCCAAATATAGCAATAACTATAACTACGTTATATAATCGTAAATCGACTTTTAAGTAGTCTAATATTTTTCATTTCATTTTACTGAGGAGGACTCTAAAAATATGTTCAATACGCAATTATTTTTATTACTTTTTAGTACATATTCATTAAGATAGTGTTTTGTTTGAAGTCGGTTTTTCTTTTTGTTAAAATTTTAATGGAATATAAAATAGGTACATACACCGAATTCAGACTGCAGAAGTTAAGGATTAAGGTTCAAACCTGGATCTATAAAAACGTTATTGGTTTTTTTGTGAAGCACGCTTGAACTCCAAGGTACATAGCCTGTGTACAATCGGGGTAAGAAAAGGTTCATCACCTTACGATCTATTTTCGTGTGCTCAGTGTGAGGTAAGCAATCTGCTTTACCGATCGAGAATGACATATTGCGTCGCAATGATTTGATGTTTAGATCCAAAAGGTACTAAGAGCTTAAGACTTGATAAAGGAATTAATTTTAAAATTGACGAAGGTTTTCTTACTCTGACTATACCTTACCTGCCTACTTCTTATGCCGAACACTAATGATAAACCCATAAAACACAAGTGAAGGTCACGACTAGTAATTGTAGCTAGTGAATAAAGCAAACAAAAAATCCCATATATTTTTTAACATATAAATAGTCAATAAAGATTCCGTAAACGCGATAAAAATGACGTATTTTTTATAACAGTTTTCTGAACGTAACAAAAAGATAAAAGAGCGAAATCAAATGGTATCCCTTGGATAGATTATAGTCGGAGCAATCAATCAAGCACCGAAAAGGTTCATTGTGAGCGCTATAATAGATAATGTTAAAAGTTATAGATGTCATTAATCATTTCGTTTGTTGTAATAACGCCATCTTTATATACTTTTTATTTATTTTGAAATTTAAGGTGGCTTACGTTTCTTATAAATCCAAGTAAACATTTGATTATTGATGATAAAACTTTCAAAGTCGAATTTGAGTTCGAAGTTACATCTTAGAAAATATATTTATTGAATAGCATGTACTTTATTTAATATAACAAAATAATAACAACAACAACAGTCTGTAAATTTCCCACTTCTGGGCTAAGGCCCGCTCTCCATTTGAGGTAAAGGTTTGAAAGATATTCCACTACGCTGTTCCAATGTTTGGTCGAATACACATGTGGCAGGATTTCTATAAAATTAGACGCATGCTGGATTCCTCACGATGTTTTCCTTCACCGCTGAGCACGAGATGAACTATAAACACAAATTAAGCACATGAATATTCAGTGGTGCTTGCCGGGTTTTGAACCCACAATCATAGGTAAAGTTGCACGCGTTCTAACCGGTGGACTATTTCGGCTCTTGGGTTGGTGAATAACCAAGAGCTAAATATTATACGACATATGCAGACTTCCTCACGATATTTCGCTTCATCATCGAGCATGAGATTTATACTTATATAATAAAATAACATTTAATTTGAGTAAATTTGATGATGAGTTTGTTTTCCACTTTGAGTCTTGAAGCAGACCGTGCTCTAAGTACCTTAGTTGCACTTTATTTCACGATTTGTTTTTCACAACAAACAAACAATATTGTAACTTAAACAACATCAACTGTTGCGACATCTCTTAAGATCGTTTAAAGCTTCTTTAAATTAAAAATAAAGTTCCACGGTCTTATTTATGAATGTTTCATTTTTCATTGTTTTCTGACTCTATCATCATTAACTTCAAATTCGAAAGAATAATGTGACTTCTTCATCGTCTTCTTTTCTCTTCGTTCTTGGTGGTAGGGCTTTGTGCAAGCCCGTCTGGGTAGGTACCACCCACTCATCAGTTATTCTACCGCCAAATAACAGTACTCAATATAGTTGTGTTCCGGTTTGAAGTGTAAGTGAGCCAGTGTACCTACAGGTCAAGGGACGTAACGTCTTAGTTCTCAAGGTTGGTGGCACATTGACGACGTAAGGAATAGTTAATATTTCTTACAGCGTCATTGTCTATGGGTGATGGTGACCACTTACCATCAGGTGGCCCATATGCTCGTCCGCCAACCTATACCATAAAAAAAGACAGACAGAGTTACTTCTGCATTTATAATATTAATAGAAATATAATATTAATAGAAATATTTTAATAGAATCAATGTTTTAATGGATTTTTATATTAATTAATAAATGTTTTACACAAACAAAAAAACATACATTGTACATTAAAATGTTACGAATCGTATATCGTTGATATATAATACCTCTTTTGTTTGTTCTAGAGTTATTATACGTAAGCGATAGTCTGTAACGATCATTTTTTAAAAAACATCACGAAGTGAGCTTAAAAGCTTTCAGGAGTTTTAGTGTGTCCAACTCCGTGACGTCAAATAAAATAAATGGATAAGCTGTGGGATTATTTACATGGACTTTTAATTTTATATACTCTCATAATATTAACACGAACTCGTCAGTGGACACTACCTTTACTGAGTATTACTGCTACTACCACTATATATATATATATATATATATATATATATATGTGCTTTATTTGTGTTTATAATTCATCTCTTGCTTGACATTAAACCATTTGTACCATCAACGTCCGTACAACATTTAAATATAAATAAATAAATACATACTACTTAGAAAACATCACATACATTACTCAGATCCCAATGTAAGTAGCTAAGCACTTGTGTTATGCAAAATCAGAAGTAACGACGGAACGACGACAACCATACACAAGACAACATAGAAAACTGATGAACTTTTTCTTAATCTACTCGGCCAGGAATCGAACCGAACCTCGGAGTGGCGTAGCCTTGAAAACCAGTGTACACTACTTGATCATCATCGGATCAAAAGAGTATAAAATATGAAAAGAGCAACTATGCGAGTTCTTGCCGTTTCTTCTCGCTAGAAGCTACTTTCCGAAACGGTGGTAGTATTTAATTATTGACGATTCAAAAACGCTTCATTATGAAATTCACTTGAATAATATTGATTTTTCCAAACCGATACGACATGGGAACTTTCAAGAAAAGAGCGTACTCCTTTCTTAAAGGCCGGCAACGCACCTGCAAGCCCCTCAGTGTTGCAGATGTCCATGGGCGGTGGTAGTCACTTTCCATCAGGTGAGCCTTATGCTCGTTTGCCACCTATCTCATAAAAAAAAATTGATTTGATGTGATAAAACTCCTACAAATAAAAAAAGTAGAGTAACGAGTTAAGAAATTAATGCCTAACATAATACGAATTATTACCAGAAAATTCTACAGGATTGCACAAGTACAACAGTAGACATAAACCAGCAATATCGCAATTATAAGTGACTAAGCCTTCAAACTTTCCTTAATCCTTCTAATACAATATTATGCTTCAAAGTTGGGAACTTTGTGACCTCGACAACCACGTTTTTAGAAATTGAACTCTATGACTATTGTGATAGGGTATATCTTCCTAAAGCAGTTCATTATATTTGAAATAATTGTCAGTTTGGTATCATGTTGACTAATGCTGTAATTACTGTTTTGAATGATCGTCTCTATGATTAGCGGCTCTGTCGATAATTTTCTTCTCAGTATAATTATTACTTATTAATGGGAGTTTGGAGTATTAAGATATTAATGTCGTCGAAAATGTAATATTATCTATATTAATTTTACAAATGTGGAAGTAACTCCGTCTGTCACGGCCAAACCAATCACCAAATTTGATGAAATTATTAAGTATGAAGCAAAGTTTAATTCCAAGAAAGGACATAGGCTACTTTTGTTTTCCTAACACATGACAATAATCACCTTAAAATGCAAGCAAGCAACAGCCTGTAAATTCCCACTGCTGGGCTAAAAGCCTCCTCTCCCTTTGAGGAGAGGGTTTGGAACATATTCCACCACGCTATTCCAATAGAATAGCAGCCTGAAATATTTTACGTTGATAAGCAAACCTTATAAATTGTGTCGGAAAATCGTCTGTAAAAATGGCTCAAGGTCGAAAATAACTGTCTTACTCATAGTTAGTAAGAGATGGCCCAGAGGATAGAACGCGTGCATCTTAACCGATAATTGCGAGTTCAAACTCAGGCAAGAATCATATAATATTCAGGTGCCTAATTTGTGTTTATAATTCATCTCGTACACGGTGATGAAGGAAAACATTGCGAGGAAACTTGCAGGTATCTTAATTAGTAGAAAACCAATATCGCAATGCTAAATGAAAACCGTCATATTACAGTATTCCATCTATTCATATCATTCAATTTCATTTATCATTTTATTGTACTAATAAATACCAAGTACCCAAAACACAATTTAGAGAAATCACTTCGTCTGAATATAATTTTATTCCAATATATTTGCTGTCTTGTTGATTGTCAATTATGAATATATGAATCGCCCGTTTATTGAAGAAGGCTATAACTTCACGCTTCAACGCACACGAGATCGCGAATAATATTGTGTTATGGAATGGTAAAGAAGCTCCCAGGGCTAATGCGAGGCGTGATACTTAATTTGACTTCAAAATTATGCCACCCATGAATCAATAAAACGCGGAAGGAAATGACTTCATATAAAAGTAAATCAGCCGCAAGATTGCCCAAGATTGCGGGGAATTTAAATAATATGAAATATTCGCGTTACGTACTAATGTGGAAATATTCACAAATTTAATATCGCCCGGGTTCAGGTCAAATGCAATTTGTGAAATGACTGCCCAATTTTACTTTACGATTTCCGCGGTGTATTGAAGTAACGGCGGCAAAATATTTATTTCATCAATGAACGTGATTTTTTTTTTCATGAGTTATTTTTATTTTATCTGTTATTGATAAAAAAAGAATATGTATTTTTTGTAAAACTTGTCTTTTATATTCAAAATGTATTTTATGATAAATATTATTGTATTTTTATTTTTAAAGTTGAAAAATATTGTTATAAACAAAAAAAGTAAAATATATTACTTCTGTCGTAATATTTACCATATTTACAGTATTTAATTACAATAAAATGTATATTTATTTATATTACAATAGATCTCTGAGTGGATATCAGAGATTGACAACAGATCCAGATCATATGATAAAATTCTTTAGAGACCAAAAAAAAATAAAGAAACAGGTGAAAGATATATAAAAGCGAAAATATGACTCCCATTTCTGATACAAAAGCCTCATAATTATTTAACATCAGCGTGAGTTTGAAAAATGAAATGTCTGTTGTCTTTCAAAATAGAAAGTTTAATATATATGTAATTATACTGATACTTGCGTGGGCGAGTGTTCCTGCCCACGCGTTAACCTAACGTTTTCATTTGCGTAATGAGATTTGTTGAATCCTTACACGTTTCAAAATTTTCAAGTAGCCGCAAGTAATTTCTAGTTATTAAATAATTTGGAAAATAGGAAATATAATGTATATATATATAGATATATATACAAAAATATATATGACAATTTAGTACGATTGTTGACGTGAAAATTTGATGCCTTGGGTAGTCTTGCGAGGAAAGACGGTGACATTACTCTCTATATCTCTATCTCTTGCTCTCTACTCTACTACTGCCTTTCTGTGCGTGTATTGTAAACTTCTGTACCATTTATTATTTTATACTCTAAGTTTTTAGTTATTTTAGTTATTAACTTGTATGAAAGAATGTTTCATTAAACATCATTCATGCCAACAAAATAATCTTATTATTAATTGAATCTCCATTTTCATTTAACGTGTCATGTATCTACTCGTTGTTTTAGACCCCTTATGTATGCTAAATAATAGTTAAAATATTTACTAACATAGTTTTTTAAGCCTGTAACTAACACTGTGGATATTTATCTGTTAAAAAACATTTATTATTATTATAAATCACCGATAGCAAAAACGATATATACAAATCTTTTCATAATAGTTATTTAAATGTGTATATATGTTTTGCTTCCAACGGTACCTCAGTCATTATTCGTTATTTTATCGAAATCCCTCCGGGACGGAACGATTCGTGTGTTTCTCTCCTAACTAGTAATTCAACCTTAATTTGGAGATTATTGGCGCTATTTTTAAGTAAACTGCAAATTTAGTTCCAAGCTTATACAAATATATTTAAACGTATTTAATATATAAATCAATATGCTAAGTCTATTTCCTTTATGAGGTTGGATTGGTAAAGTCTGACTGTCTGTTTTATTGTATATTTGTTACCTCACCAAGAATAATAAGCTGTAGTTAATGTTAATACTCATATAAGTGAGATCCTATCAAAAATATAAATGTAAAATGAGAGCCAAATTCAGAATTATGATGTATACCTTGGTTGTGACTTCAATGACAAAAGAATTGAGATCTAAATGGGTGCAAAGTACAATTGTCCTTCCTGAAATTTATTTATAACTACATAAAATATAATTTCTTCCTATAACTTAGAATATTAATTGTAGCATAAGATCTGTCTTAGCTTTTATTACTTGAACTTGGCTGGCACGCTACTGCGTGTCTAGATGTTAAATTCTTTTGGGAAATTAATGATCTTGTACTTTAATAAAAAATCAAGTTTATTCTAATGATTTTTATCGTATAAATAGCGTGAAACTAAACCAGAAACAATAGAATGACGAAATTTTTGCAAAATATTATTTGAACGCGATTGTAGTCACATGGAACAGCTAGCATATTTAAGATATATATTTAATATATTTGTAATAATAACAATGATCTAACTACAGGTGTACTTAAACAAACTATTTTAGAGATTAAAATTCTTGGGGCGTAATGAGAATCAAACTACAAGGTCGAATGGAAACAGCGTTCTATATTTATGGTTTTAATGAAACGCTTCTAACGTAAAAGATCTTATGTTACAGTACTGAGTTAATGAAAGCGCAGACAATGAACACTCAAATATCTTCAAATGTTATCAATCTCATATCAATATTGGATCCACTTTAAGAACAATATGTTATTACTAGCTATTACCCGCGGCTTTGCCTGGGAAATTGATTTTATTTCCTGAATTTAACTCCAAACTCTATTTCTGGGGACGACCCCTTAGGGACAGAATTTCCAAATTTCTCTCCTTAGTAGGCGTCTACTTAATAAAACGATCGTCCTCACCAAATTTCAAAGCCCTAACTTTTATAGTTTACGCTTGGTGATGATGAATCAGTCAGTCAGAATTTGTTATTTTATATTTAAAACATTATCTTAAATCACCCCAAAAATTCTGTTTAATTTCTGAAATTTAATTTTTTCTCAAAGGAGACGCCTTGAAGTTAAAAAAAGCACCTCATCTGGATCGTATTCATTTCTAATTTCGGTTCTACCCGATCTAACTTCATTAGAGTCTTTAAAAGACCAATCTTCATTTGCATTCGAGAAAAATAAGCTTAAACCTTCTGGTAAATTCGAAACACGTTCTTCTGGTATTAAAGAAAACAACGGCCTATTTATTTACTTCGTTCCGTTTTCCGTTTCATAATTATTCTCATGTTTCTTTGAAAATTTTAGATAAGGAAAGAATTTTCTTTTCTATAATGGAAATAAGCGTATGTACACAAGAAATTAGATACGAAACGTCTGAAGGAATTTCATTATGTTCCGTTTGAAATAACAAAAATTCTAATTATTTAGAATTTGCATTTTACCCTCATGTATTAATAGACTAAGAGCCTGGATCGGCAGACTTACGGTATAATATCAAACTCCATATTACTACCAGGTATACTGCTTCACCTGCTATTGGGGATATGAGGGGTCACTGTTCCCGTCGAGGGTTCCTTTGAGCATTCCGTGCAGTCGAAAGGCAAAACATGAACCTGACAGTAATATAGAGTTTGCTAAAATACCGTAAGTCTGCCATCACTGGCTCTTAGACTATAAGTCATGTAAGGTTGTCGTGTCATTTGTATGGGGCGTTTAACATTTTATTATGCTTATAATTATTTAAACGACATAGAAGCTAATATACTTCAGCGCCATCTGGCGATGAGTGACAAAGAGTAAACTTTTATGATGATCAAACATACCATCATTGAACTGTCTAATATAATCAATGGCACCAATAAAACCATTTAATATGTTATACATATATAATTGCACTGACGCATTTAACATTTGAACCAGACGGAATATGATAACACGAACTTTGTTTAAAGTACCAGCTTGTAAATTTCCCACTGCTGGGAGGCTCCTCTCCCATTGAGAAGAGGGTTTGGAACATATTCCACCATGCTGTTCCAATGCGGGTTGGTGGAATACATATGTGGCAGAATTTCGTTGAAATTAGACACATGCAGGTGTCCGGTGTGTCAGGTGTCACAAAAACGCAGAGCTAGAAACGAATTATATACACAAATTGAGCTCATGAAAATTCAGTGGAGCTTGCTTGGATTTGAACCCGAAATCATCGGTTAAGATTCACGCGTTCAAACCACGGCGCCATCTCAGCTGTGAACTTTGTTTGGCGGTGGAATAATTATTCCAATGGTGGCATTTTCCCAGAATATATTAAAAGAAATCTTATCATAGATAAGAAATGGATACAGATAGTTTTTGACTTAAAAAAAAAGTTTCTATAATGCTTAGGATGATAAGAAAAGAAAGAGCTACCGTTCTTTATAAGCATTGGTGAAATATCTTCTTCTTACACTAGTTCTAGCCAATAAATTACATGACAGTGCGAATCCTGAATTTTCAAAGCTTTTCCCGTGTCGCCGATCGTATTTAAGTCCTAAATTACCAAGTAGTGTCGCCGTTACTGTCACTTGAAATTTACGATCTTCTGAATTTCACCTAATGAGAAAGATATAGGTGAAAGACGGCTATCGCTTAATCTCGCATAGTAATTGCGTCAACCCTTTTCTTAGGTTTAATAAAGTGCTTTTAAGTTAGTCGTTACTATTCTCCTATTTTTGATTGTGAATAGCAAAAAAAATAAAACAATCCTGTAAAAAATTAACAGTTCTTCAGAAAATTTGGAATTTAAGTCATCAAGCTGTTCCAGTGTATGTAAATACTCATGTGGTAGTATTTTACATGACGCATACGCGTTACTTAGATGTTTTACTTCATAAGCGACTTAATCGATCGAGACGAGATGAATTATTATCACAAATCAAGTAGATGAAAATTCAGGGACGCCTGTCTATATAATTTGCTATGTTATTTACTGGGCCATTAAAAATGTTATCTTTTTTTGTATACATGAGCAGTATTACTTGGAAAATTTCAGATTAATTAAATCTATTTACAACTAAAAAAAATTTCATAATCCACTACTTTACCACTACTAAGGAAAGACATTTTATTCTATTTAGAATTATGTTTTAAATGAAGATTTTAGAGTTTGGTCCAACAACAGCTTCATTGCAGGTCTTGTCAAGATGTGAGCCCAAGATTTTTGATATACACTTTTTTTAGGTCCTTTATCGCTGAACTGAAATTATATCGGGTTTTTAAGATTACGATCCACGTGTTCTAATAAATAAATAAATAAATGTTGAACAACATCACATACATTACTCTGATTCCAATGTAAGTAGCTGAAGCACTTGTGTTATGGGAAGTCAGAATTAACAACGGTACCATAAACATCCAAACCAGTGAATTGAACCCAGAACCTCGTTCGTCGACCAAGGAAGTCTTCAAATTCTATTAACGGGACCATCTCATGTGTCACGTGATGTCTATAATCACGAACAAAAAAGATATACCGACCCTATAGACCAGTGTTGTTCTCAATATAAGGGGTGATGTATATTTTTAACAAAAGCAATTTTTATCTTATGTGACCCCTTCTTATCAGGTATTTTTCATTTACCAATATAAAAGACCTAATTCAAGCTCCTACATTTAATCTTAATCCTCAAAGTTTTCGTACCCAATCTTAATGGAAACACTCATAAAGTAAATATATGTATTAATTAAACAGTGTGTGAGTTCATTACATAATGTAGACAGTCAATTAAGATTCTCTTTGTGTGTTTAAGAGAATTAGTTTAAATTGGGATGAATTCATTTTTAATGTTTACTGTGATTATGGTGAATATTTTATAATAAGCGAAACCTCACTTGGTTTGAAATACATGAAAAGAATAAAAAATAATATATTATAAGTACTAAGCATGATGAGATGTTATTACACCACGCTGCTACAAATGATGATATGCATGTAGCAGACATTCGTTTCACATAGTATGCAGGTATCCTTACAGGGTTTTATTTAACCACTAAATACATGGACGCTCAGTAATCTTTATTTAAGATCCATGTATTTATCATATCTAGTCTGCTTAAATATTTATTTATATTGACAAACTGTATACATATCATTACAGGACGGTGTCCTAATTCGAAATTACAGCATTTTAAACAACAATATTTAAAATATCTATCTATGGTATAGTATAATAATATCTAAGTTGTATTTTATATATTTCAAGCAGCAATTATTGTGAGTTCACTCAGGCTGCGACAAAACAAATCCACTCTGTCTGCTATCACATTGAGAGTACGTAACGTGCGCGTCAGTGGTGCTTCCTTGAGCAACTTGGTTCGCCCGGTGGGCACCGCTAGCAACGACGGTCGATGTCTCCGCCACACATCTATCTGGAGCGCACAGACTCAACTGGCTGGCATCAGCATTATAGACTACACCAATAAGAGTATGTTTTATAAAAATATGATGTACTCTTTTCACTGGTTACAGTGCTAGTTCATTTCTTATCTGGAGAGATTCTGATTCAACAAAATTAAATTCTGATGCTTCGAGCATTCTTCTCTTCATTGGTATTTTTATTAAGTCCTCTCTAAGAATGGTTTTATTTGTTATCTCTTGCTTAAGAACGATAAGATTGAAATTTTGGGCAAAACCCTCCTTTACATTTGAGATACATATAATATATTATAGCAACATGTCCCACGCCAGCGTTCTCGTTACATTCGTAAATCACCCCAGCGCTAGTGTGACCTCAATTTATAAGACAGCAGGACAAGTTTACGAGGGTGGCTCTGAGCGAATTTTACATCTGCACAAGATTTACTGGCTGGTTTTCTTTGATTTATTAGTCAACTCTTATGTCACTCGGCTGAGGTAGCTTCTAACTCGTACGATGATTTTCAATTGACGTTATGTGTTTCAATATAACAAAATGAAATATCTACGAATTTAGGAATGTTCCTTTTGCTAGTACTGTATCTGGTACCGTAGGGTATACATAACACAGTCTTTGTACCTATTATCTGTTCTTCAACGCTATAATTTAAGTTTTAAAATCAATTCGATATAATATATGGGTTATTTATCTGACTAAATCAAAGGAACGATCAAATTAACATAGGACACATATAATAAAATTATTGCTTCTAATCACAAATTAAGATCAGTTTTTAGATATAAAAAAAACTGAATTAGAAATAGAATTCCATATAATAACAATGTCGAAGTATTTCATATAATATTATTTAATAGAGACACACAAATTTACAATTTAAGAGAAACAAGATAGATATCCATACTAAAAAACGTAAAATGGAACGCAATCCTTTAATTTGGAAGAAAGAATTCGTTGTTTTATTTTATTTCGAAATTCAAAAATCATAGCAGAAGTCGTAACACTCACGTCCTAGTTTTACGCTCAAGGTGCTTAGCCAATTAAGCCATGTGTCCAATTGGCTGCCGGAACGACACTCTCGCTACGTACGTTGAGTCTATTTGGTCTACACACACAGCCAGCGAGTGTGTGTGAATTAACTGCTGGCGGCGCGATAAAACACTTTTTCGACGAAAGTTTAGAAAGTTGCAGGAAAATTGTTGAAATGTACATACCCTTTAAAAGATTATTATTTTTAGTTTCCATGAATGTAACTATAAGAAACGACCTAGTGTTTAGAAGATTTTATTTTAATCAGTAATTTAGGAGCTGAGATGGCCCAGTGGTTAGAACGCGTGCATCTTAACCGATGATTGCGGGTTCAAACCCAGGCAAGCACCAATATATATATGTGCTTCATTTGTGTTTATAGTTCATCTCGTGCTCGACGGTGAAGGAAAATATCGTGAGGAAATAGCATGTGTCTAATTTTAACGAAATTCTGCCACATGTGTATTCCACCAACCCACATTGGAACAGCGTGGTGGAATATGTTCCAAACCCTATCCTTAATGGAAGAGGAGGCGTTATCCCAGCTGTTACTTTTTTTTTACTTTACAGTAAGTTTGGGTATTAAATCCAAAAACAAATTATGCTGTCGTTGTTGGATAAGTAAGTATAATGTGTTTTTAATTTGTGTGTCTAATTCAACTGGTCTTAGCGGTGGTAGGACAAAATCGTGACTCACCTACAAAAATGACTCTCGAAAGTAGAGGAGATCCCAATGGGATATTAATGATATTTAAGTCTCTGCCAAACCTAAAAGTTTGAATAATAGGTGCCTTTATTAAACCAAAAAAAATACACGTTGAATAATTTTTAATCATCTCTAAAGGCTATAGACGGTGCCGAAAGATCGTACTTATTCCATTTGCTGGTAAAATACTGAAATATAAAAAATGATTTTTATAAAAACAAAATCACTAATAACAAAGTTGTTCGAAATGTAAAGACTCGCTAACAAGACTATCTTGTGAAGCGAATTATATCCAATTTTGAAGCCGAAGTAGAAATCTTTGTACAATATAAAAACATTACTAATGAACTCTCAAAAATTTATAAAAAATACAATTGATATTGTTCACAATTCACTCATCTTTATCATATAGATAACATTCAAATAATAGGTAACTGTAACAGCCTGTAAACTTCCCATTAGTGGACTCAGGCCTCTTCTCCCATTAAGCGGATTTGGAACATATTCCATCACGCTGTTCCAATGCGGGTCGGTGAAATGCACATGTGCCAGAATTTCGATGAAATTAGACACCGGCGAGCTCGAGATGAATTATAAACACAAATTAAGCACATAAATATTCAGTGATGCTTGCCTGGATTTGAATGTACGTAATCATCGGTTAGATGCACGCATTTTAACCACTGGGCTCTACTGATACCAAAAAAATGTCATTTTATATATGTCATAATATATATTAAAGGCGAATTATGGTCGTAGTTGTATGTCGAGATTGATAAGGTCGGGTCTTGACTTAATCAAACTAATTTGGTCACTCTAGAGCGATATTGGACCGGTCTGGAGACGTAAGTGATTCAGAAACCACAAAGTGTCCTCAGGTTGTATCGTCAAAGCCTTTTGGCGATAACGCTCTGGTTTTAATTAATTAAAACAATATGCTGGAAGATCCTCAAGATTTTGGAAGGAAATTTGAAGATGTCTTAATGGTATTAAAGTTTAAATAGATTTATCTTGAAATTAGTGATACAGAGTTTAGACTGACCGGTTACGGATATCATCATTGATTAATCTTTTGTATAATTATAGTATTGGTGTCAGTTATTATTCGCCAAACAGAAAAAAATAATTTAAAATAAGATAAAATATTTTTCCTTTTAGTAAACTGTTATAAATGACGCCCTCCAAAGTTATGGTGTACACTGCTTTTCATGGGTACGCCACTATGAGGACCGGGGTCGATTCCCGGCCGAGTCGGTGTAGAAAAAGTTCATTAGTTTTCTATGTTGTTTTGGGTCTGGGTGTTTGTAGTACCGTCGTTTCTTCACATTTATCGTAACACAATTTAGCTTACTTACTAACGATTCAATAATATATTTTTAAACAATATTTCTTGACAGTTTAAATACACATGAGCGTTGACAATAATGAACGAATGATTAATACGCTCCATATAATAGTAAGCAGTGCATGTACACGCACACATGAATGAAACTGCATTAAATGTTTTGCCAATTCCGCGATACAAAGGCATTGTTTAAATTAAAGTTAAATAAAACAGTTCATAAACAATATGTAAAGTTCTATTTGCTGAGTAATGTAATTTAATTTTGTCGCTCATTACTTGTTCTGTTTAATGTAAAACTTTAGTATTAAAAGTCCGATTTATATTGGAGCTTTTATTAAGGGCTGCTTTACGTAATACTATTGAGCCGAGATGATTATAAAACTATTGAAGTGTCCATCTGTTTGTAAAATTCTATACACGGTACCTTTACCAAAATATATTTTTTACAATTTTTGTATGTCTGTCTGTTTTCAACCGACTTCCAAAAGGAGGAGGTTATCAATTCGTCTGCATTTTTTTTATGTTTGTTACCTCATAACTTTTCACTGGGTGGACCGATTTTGATAATTTTTTTTTTTGTTTGAAAGGTAGTGTATTTTTTTTTCTGATGATGGTATCCATGTGAAAACGGCATAAGTCTTAAATTTGCGTTATGTATATGCGCGACAAATAGGTGAATAACTGAAAATTACGTTAACCAATTTTGATAATTATTTTTTTATTATAAAATATATACTTCAAGGGTAATTTGGTGAAAGTTTGGTAAGGTTCTGAGCACAGGATCCATGACAAAGTGACGGAACGGAAGGGAACGGAACAATTCTGAGGAGCACGTTAGCGATACTCGGTCGAATCTTTTATTTATAGGTTATTTGGATTATTTGGACCGGCTCCAAATATAACAATAATTATAACTACATGATATAATCGTTAATCGACTTTTAAGTAGTCTAATATTTTTCATTTCATTTAACTTAGGAAGACTCTAAAAAATATGTTGAATACGCAATTATTTTTATTACTTTTTCGTGAATATTCATTTGTTTTAAAATAGGGTTTTGTTTGAAGTCGGTTTTTCTTTTTGTTAAAATTTTATTTATTTCCAGCAATCTCTGGTTTTATTTTAGAATTATATATAAAGTAATAATAATGTCACGCTGCAAATATTCAGACACTCTTACTCCGCTATAACGGCGAATAATATTCAAACGCGAACGAACTCGTCGGCAAAGCTAGTATAAATTGTTAACAGGTAAGTGTCACGTGATCTATACAGATTTAATCAACGGAGATAAAAGCGATTCCATCTCCGTACGAAGAAGAACAAAATACCTATAATTAATTTAATTCATTCATCAGCCATAATGGATTATCTTCATTACTTCTTAAGAGATCATTCCGTATTATTTGATCCCTTAAAAAAATAAGTATCATTTCTACATTCATTTAGAGTAAGAATAATTCCTCGCATTAATTTACTTCGCTTGCTCAGCTTAAGGTTAAAAGGTGACTCGAGGGATTTCAGCAACTGTAAGGGAAGATAAGGTAAGTTGTCCCTGTTTCTAGATGAAACGCTGACCCACAATTAATAGCTATGTTAAGAAAACGTTATGAAGATTTGCGAGTCTTGTTAATATTATTAAAAAAAAAGAAAAAAATCTTATTTATTACTATAAATTGGATTTTCTTTTCGACGGAATTGATTTTGTCAACATCTCTCAAAGAAGGCTTTGGTTCAACAGTGGGATGTGTATATACTGTTTCTTTACTCTTTTAAAATTAAAATCAATTTCAAAATAAATTTTATTCAAGTTGGCTTTTACAAGGACTTTTGAATCGTCATTGAACAATTAAGTGAAGCTACCACCGTTTCGGAGAGTAGATTCTACCAAGAAAAATCAGAAAGAAACTCAGTTTTAACGCTTTTCAACCGACTTCCAAAAGGAGGAGGTTATCAATTCGTCTGTATTTTTTTTTTTTTTTTTTTTTTTTTTTTATGTTTGTTACCTCATAACTTTTTACTGAGTGGACCGATTTTGATAATTTTTTTTTTGTTTGAAAGGTAGTGCTTCCCGTGGGGACCCATTTTTTTAAATTTTTTTTCCGATGATGGTATCCGTATGAAAACGACATAAGTCTTAAATTTGCATTATGAATATGCGCGACAAATATGTGAATAACTCAAAATCACGTTAACCAATTTTGATGATTCTTTTTTTATTATAAAGGATATACTTTAAGGGTAGTTTGTTGAAAGTTTGGTAAGGTTCTGAGCACAGGATCCATGACAAATTAAGGGAACGGGAGGGAACGGAACAATTCTGAGGAGCACGTTAGCATTACTCGGTCGAATCTTTTATTTATGGGTTACTTGGATATTTGAAACACCTTCCGGAACGTGGTTATGTTCATGTAATTGTCATAATCGAATATTATAATCAACTAGCGACCCGCCCCGACTTCTCACGTGTGCAATACTGATACTAAATGTACTAAAGAATTTGTTTATTTACGACATCACATTGCAAACTTCTAAAATTGTCAGTGTTTCTTTACAATATTGTTCATTTATTATATACACAAACCTTCCTCTTGAATTACACTATCTATTAAAAAAAACCGCATCAAAATCCGTTGCGTAGTTTTAAAGATATAGGGACAGAGAAAGCGACTTTGTTTTATACTATGTATTGACGGAACTCCTAAACGGCTTACAGTTAGGGTGCGATTTGGGGCAGAATTTCTTTCTGTCTTTAATCAAATTTTGTGTATGTGATGTGATGTCATATGATGTACGACATAGCATACGAATAGCTCTTTTGCAAAGTTTTTTTACTGGGGTCGATTACAGCTCTTTCAAGGGTGGTACCTTGTAGTTTATGCCGCATGACGTATTAAAGCCGCATTTTCGAAAGTCTATTTTTGCTTTATTCGAAAGTTTCTTTTGAAATTGTCCCTGAAGTAGTTTCTGATTCATATAAACAGCACGCTTAATCTATCCATATTAAGAAAAAAATGTTAGTCTACATCAGCTTCACTTAAAATAAAAAAATAAATAAAATTTTAACAAAAAGAAAAACCGACTTCAAACAAAACAGTATTTTAAAACAAATTAAAATGCACTAAAAAGTAATAAAAAAAATTGCATATTTAACATATTTTTGAGAGTCCTCCTAGGTAAAATTAAATGAAAAATATTAGACTACTTAAAAGTCGATTTACGATTATATAATGTAGTTATAATTATTGCTATATTTGGAGTCGGTGTCAGCCAACCCTATACTATACCAATCAAAAAACAATACGAGAATACTTTAAGAAATGTTTCTTACAAATTACCTTTTATACGATATTATACTGGGTCAATCAAGAGGCTCGTATCGCTTCTTTCTTTTGATTGTTGAAGCGTGTGCCTGTGGCTGACACCGGCTCCAAATATAACAATAACTATAACTACATTATATAATCGTAAATCGACTTTTAAGTAGTCTAATATTTTTCATTTAATTTTACCTAGGAGGACTCTCAAAAATATGTTAAATATGCAATTGTTTTTATTACTTTTTAGTGCATTTTAATTTGTTTTAAAATACTGTTTTGTTTGAAGTCGGTTTATCTTTTTGTTAAAATTTTATTTATTCAACATTTAAAAACATTACTTTTTTCAATAGAGCTATTTGAAATATATAATACGTGTCACGAGATCTGAAAGCGTGTAATTTAAATGCTAATAAAAAGTCAAATAAATTGAATTAAGTTTCTTCAACTCTCAAACATTTAAGACTATTGAATTAAGTAAAGCGTCTAAGTTATCTGCAGAGGTAATTGTAAGTTCGCTGTTTATTATATAAAGAGTTCAACGAACAGTTGTATATATACAGTACGCTTAAACTTGATTCTCAGAATATTATAGCATTATTAAAACGGTAAATTTATGGAATATTTTATACTAGAGGTGGGACTGGACTGCTATGGGGTTAATTTTAGGACCCAATTTATTCAATTTCCCTAACATTGGATAAATTCATGAATTTAAAATGATTGCTGTCATTTATGATATTGCTATTTTTGGTTAGGTGAGATAGATTAAATTATTGAAAATTTTATGTATATTAGCTGTGACTGCGTCTTTATGTGCTTTTGAATTTAACAATAAAGTTATTGTAGTATTCTAAGTTACTTCATATTACATCAACTTTCTGCCAGTGAAAGTCCCGGCGAAATCGGTCCAGGCGTTCCAGAGCCATAACAAACAGACACATAAACGGACACACAACAAATTAAAAATTGTTAGTTTTTTTTGTTATATATAACGATGATTTCTTTTATATTACAAACAGACACTCCAATTTTATTATATGAATGCCGAGATGACTCAGTGGTTAGAACGTGTGCATCTTGTCCGATGATTACGGGTTCAAATCCAGGCAAGCACCACTGAATATTCATGTGCTTAATTTGTGTTTATAATTCGTCTTGTGCTCGGTGGTGAAGGAAAACATCGCGAGGACACCTACATGTGTCTAATTTTATAGAAATTCTGTTACATGTGTATTCCACCAATTCGCATTGGAAAAGCATAGTGTAATAAGCTCCAATCTTTCTCCTCAAAGGGAGAGGAGTAGTAAGAAATTTACAGGCTGTTGATGATGATTGATGAATTATTTATTTTAATTCTTAAAATATAAGTAAATATAATCATATATTAATACAAAAGTACGTCATGTTATTGTGAATATTTAGTTAAACATTGACACAGCAGTATCGTTGATAAACGGCGTGATTTTGTTTCGTCCGTAATACATTTTAATAGGTGAAAGCTTAAATGAGCATTATAGTAAATAACTCTCTGTAATATAACCGCCGCAATAAATAACCAACCAATTTTATCATGATCCTATATGTCTTGTCAATTGCGACTTCATTAAATATTAATGTTATTTTATTATTTAATGATTCAGTTATTTAATTACTGTTCTTAAGCAAAGGGTTCAAAATATAGTAGAGGTCTCAATAAAAATTGAGACCTCTACTATATTTTGAACTTTTCTTCCATCACCCATAGACAATGACGCTGTAAGAAATATTAACTTTTCCTTACATCGTCAATGTGCCACCAACCTTGGGAACTAAGATGTTATGTCCCTTGTGCCTGTAGTTACACTGGCTCACTCACCCTTCAAACCGAAACACAACAATACTGAGTACTGTTATTTGGCGGTAGAATAACTGATGAGTGGGTGGTACCTACCCAGACGGGCTTGCACAAAGCCCTACCACCAAGTGGTGGTGAGAATTTATTGCTAACTTGTAGTCGACCGCGGCTTCGCTCGTGTTTGTCATGTGTTAGGCAAAAAAGTAGCATATGTCCTTCCTTGGAGTTTAAGTTTGATACAACCACAAATTTCATCAATTTTCATTGATTTGGTCGAGAAAGAGCGACAGACAAAGTTACTTGCTCCTTTATAATACTAGTATAGATTACTTTGTCTCCTGCGTGTCAGAGTTTGTTTCTTCGTGTTTCCATGATATTGATACTCAACTCTAAGAGCAGACGCGAGCAAGGATTTAATAATATCATTTTATATTTCAAAATGCTATGCGCGGTATCTTAAAAATTTAGCTCCGTAAGGTTTAACTGGATCAAATATTTGTGCCGAAAAATTCATCACCTTCCTCGCGCGTTGGCCTAAAATATTTTATCTATGAAGTTTAAAAGCTTAGGTTATATTCACTGTTTCGAAACAAAATATGTGTTTGAAATAGAACTGATTGCCATCATTGAAGTTCTACATTACAATTACATATCATTATCATTACATATTATAAAACAAAGTCGTTTACCGCTGTCTGTCAAGCAAGCAAACTTACAGGACAGACATCGGGAAGCGACTTTGTTGTGTACTATGTAGTAATATTAATGAACATGTTATATAAACCCGTACTTCACGTGTGAAGCCAGCTGATAGATTGATATTAATTCAAGATGAAGGTCATATGAAATATCTTTAAGCCCTCCTTTATTTACTTGTTAATTTATTCAGTCACGTTAGTTCTTTATATTACGAGAGTTAAGTGACTAAAAATTGTCAGATACTATTACCCCAAAACTGTACGAAACGATGGATTATCTACTTCGAAAGTCTGATATCGAATATTTTATGTAAGAATTATATTGGTAGATTTTTTATTTTGTTCATGTAAAACGTAAATTAAATGTTTATCAAGTAAGTAGTGTTGATAATCAGGTTGATGGAAAAATTGCGGCGCCATTCTCGGATAATTATGTTAGTACGAGTATATCTTCTTTTTAGGCTGCGTGTGCAAATTCAAGCTTGTCCTGAAATGCTTTCAGCGATATTTTGACCGGCTTCTTCAACACTCTGTCCTCGATTAGGCTCAGGGCAGTCGGAATATATAGTTCTGTTATATTTTGAATCTGTCCGGATTAGCGGGTAGGCAATCGACCGCATAGTCTTTAAAATCGAGTTTGTCTTGTACTATTATAAAATAATGAAATTAGGTAGGCTTGGATTATCATTTTGTTGTACCACGCTTCTAGACAAAATACTATTTTAATCTATCATGGTTGTTACGATCGTTTTTATTTCACGTAATTATTTATTAAATTTAATTTTGGGTTACATTTTGTACTTTTTCGCCAACAAAAGAAGCAACAACAGCCTGTAAATTTCTAAGTCTAAGGCCTCCTCGCCCTTTGAGGAGAAACTTTGAAACATATTCCATTTTTTCACTCGTTCAATAATTATCCAATCAGTGATTTTCCTCCAGTTTCAGGAAAAATAAATAAATTCATATTAACTTTCATCACATAATAACAATGAATACAGTAACTCCGTAGATATTATTTGGACAAAAGAGAACAAAAATATATAAACAGAGGCTACAGAGTAGTTTTATCAAAAAAGTCTATGAAAATACCCAATAGTAATGCTTTATTAAAAACACTTGCCAACAACAACAATTTGGAGCAGAAAAACATTTTAATTAGAAAGGAAATTAAAGTAAGTGAGGGAACATGTCAGCTGCTCCATTTATTTAGACGATTCGGATGAATCAGCGTCGCCTTAGATAAAAAATTAGTCTACTTCCACTATTAATGCTAAGACTACGCGGGCGAGATTACGCACTTTGAACGAAATGGCAATAACTACATAAATTAATTGTACAATTGTCTGTTTTATTTTGATTACGCTGACTGCACCTCTAAAAAAAATTATTCACCAAATATTCTTGTGAGAATGTTCTGAAAACAAAAAGATTGACTATGTGCACCAAATTGTACAAGTAAAATGTATAGTAATAATATATATTAATAATTTGTATGAAAATGAAACTTTGTTAATCAAATCACAATATTTTTTACTCTCGTAGGCTCATAAAGGTTATTTTAAATGGTCATGTTACGGTGTTGAAATGAATTTATAGCCTTCTATATTTTCAGTTCGGATAGTATATTCTACTGAGAAGCATCAGTAATAATCTCAATATCTTTTCCACCATTTTAAAGACAGGCTATCCTGCCCAGAAATCATCATCATCATCATTTCAGCCGAAGGGCATAGGCCTCCCCAAAAGATCGCAACAATGCCCGGTCTTGTGCAGCCCGCAACCATCTGCTTCCCGCAACCTTCACCAGATCGTCGGACCATCTTGTGGGGGTCTAACCACGCTGCGTCTTCCTTCTTCCTTCTCGAGCTCGTCGGCTCCCAGAAATTAATATAAATAAAAAATCACTGCATTTTTGTCATAACGTAATTTGACAAACATTTTTAGTATTCATTGTGAGTGTCTTCTATGCCACCGGGTCAAGTTCTATCATCGGTTGAGAAAATATTTGTATAAATCTTATAGATGTTTGTATTTCCGAAGTCACGATGTAGAGTTCTTAAAAGAGGATTTTTAAGTCAGATGTATACGAGTATATTTATTTTGTTAAAGTGTAGGGATACTGTCATGACAGGGGTAGTCTATAATTGACTAGCCTGTTCAGGATTCGAATCGATCAAATAGAAAGTTCTAGATTTTAGTGTCGAGTTATACCGGTTCGGATTTTGGAGGTTAAATGTGTCTCAAAAGGCATGTTAACTCTTTCGTCATGTAGGATTATAACCGATTTCATCTCATCGGACTTTAAGTATGTAAGAATAATGACTTCTGGGCTGCATCATATAGGAAAATATCAACATGACATTTTTATCATGTTCATAGTTTTTAAACCGACTTAAAAAAGGTGGACCTTTATTTTTTAGTGTTAAGTAATATTAATTTGTTTTTCAACGGTTTTTTTTGAGATGGCCCAGTAGTTACAACAAGTGCGTCTTAACCGATGATTTCGGGTTCAAACCAGCACCGCTATATGTTTGTGCTTAATTTTTATAATTCATCTCTTGCTCGGCGGTTAAGGAAAACATCGTGATGAAACCTGCACATGACTAATTTCATCGAAATTCTGCCCCTTGTGTATTCCGCCAACCCGCATTCGAACAGCGTGGTGGAAGATGTTCAAACCCTCTCCTTAATGGAAGAGGAGGCAGCCCAGCAGTGGGAAATTTACAGGCCATTATTGTTACTGTTACTGTAATTTGTTTCCCTTCGTTAATTTTTGTATTTATCTGTAATTATATTGAACACAAAGCTCGATTTATTATTACAAATACAAATACACAAATCAGATATAATACAATCTAGTCTAGAATCTACTATTGGACGTAGTATTTTGTTTTATCAGTTTCAGAATTAATCTACAACGGTACTATTTGAAATATCTAATTGTACTTCATAAGCAACAACAATGTTGTCATTAATTTTAGTCATTACATTGAATTTAGAATTATTATTGCATGATTGGTTCCGTGATAAACGCGTTTGTTGACAATTACGCTACCGATTTGAATTATTGGGATTGATTTCAATATACGAGTAACTACAGAGTTTATTTATTACACGAATGTGTAGGTACTAGCTGTGTCGGCGACTTCGTGCACTTTTTAATTTAACAATGTTATTGTTTCTATTCAGAGTTTTATGATAACTTTTTAATTCAGTATTAGGCAGTTTTTCTGATATTAAATCGTTGGAGGATCGCCTGCGCGCGGACTGGACAGTATGTTGATACTACTATTAAATTGTTAAAAATATAATTTTGGTAAATATACCGTGTATACATATGCATTTATTAAAAAGCGGTTATTTTAATACTACAAGCAGACACTCCAATTTAGAATATGAAATAAATTTTGATAAGAGTGAATCTAATTCACTAGAAACTCTGATCATGAAATAGAAGAATTGTAAACTCCGTTCTTTGCTGAAGACAGGCGGCAGTATTCTCCTTAGAGAAGACGAGTGTCTTTAGTCGAATCTCCTAGACGTTATGATGTATATATAGTACGACACAGCTTAGATGTAGCATCGGCAAATTCAATAAAACCGATTACTGCCGATTTATACAAACAATAGAAATACCTCCCTATCGCGCCATTCGATCCTATTCGTCACTTTAGATCCCGCGTCAGTTCAAACTCAAAAATATTAGGTCATATAATATTACAAGTTATTACGTTTGTGTAAATATCATATTCACATAAGATAAATATTGATAATTTGGGATAGCGTACTTTATTTCGGATGATGATGGATGAATTTTGCCGATTCTACATCTAAGTTGTGTCGTACTATACTTTAGAAACATTGCGTGTGCAAAGCGGATATAATAAGAGAATTCCCACGATTTGTCTATTATATCTTCACCTAGACTGTATACAAAGTTCGTTGGCACTTGTGAATCACTATAATGCTAGTATATTATGTAGGTTAAACACAAATATATATTTTAACTTCAACAAAACCGACTAAGTTGACACTTTACACTATTTTGCTTTTAATTTCTTATTTAATCTAGCTTACTTAATTTTATACCATCTAGAAAAATATATCAAATACTAGTCGTCAACAGCTTTGCTCCCGTATTATGGTGTTCGTTGTCATGTGTTAGACAAAACGTGGCCTATGTTTTTCAAATTTCATCAAATTCGGTTCAGCGGTTTGTTCGTGAAAGACAGACAGTGTTACTTTCCAGTTACAATATTAATATAGATTTATTTTGTATAGAATTAATTTTAAGTATTTGATGTTATCAAACATCGTTATCGAATAGACTTATTCACATTGGTTTATTAGAGATAAAGTTTACTATTAAAATTAAGCATGTTTCTAGTTTTCTTTAAGTTATATACACGTAAAACTTCAATTCTATAAAATCAGGTAAAGATAAAAACTAACCTTATTACGCAATTCTATATATAACACAAACCCACTTCTGATTAAGAACATAGATTCTGAGGAGAAGAACTATCAAGAAACCAAATTAACTTCATCAAAAACTTATAATTATTTAAATAAACGCGAGAGAAACAGCGGTTATACGGCAGTTTCTAAGTATAAATCGCTACCCAATTTTCTAGTTTCAAAAGCGATTGGATTTTCTCCTCAACAATATTGCATATATGTCGAGTCCACTCACATTACATAGCGCCGTGTAGATCCAGCGCTACTTTGCGGGAACACTTAATTCTAAAGGACACTTCCAATCTATCCCTCCTCAATGACACCATCAATCTTGAGATACGGATTACAGTTCCCCAATAAATACTTTGAAAGTACTAGGACAATGGAGCATTCAAACTTGGTGCGGAAATCGTTTTTGGATTATCGACCTTATGTGTATAGCAATACGATTGTTACGGGCGAAACATGTGTGGAGTTGAGGAATTTGTTATTATTTTGAGGGTGTATTAAAAGCTCAACGTATTGAGGAATTCTAAAGAACATAAGTCTATGAGATGGAGTCCTCAAGATGTTATACACATTGGCGGCAGGAAAATTTCAACTTGGCCTTTTAATAGTAAGATTATAATTTATTCGAACATCTAAAATTCCGCAAACAATGAACTCTAGATCAGTTTATTTTTTGTAGTGACATTACATGTGTATGTAATTCGTAATAATTGTGTAATTATTCTCATGCCCAGTGATGGAAAACGCCGTGAGGAAACCTAGAAGTGTATTAACCCCAGTAGCATCAAAGTCACATACAAAAGGGCGTATACTTCTAATTTTGATCAATAGATATAGAGTTCCGGTGTTATAAGATAGTAGCAAGCCGTCCCGGCTTCGCACGGGAGCAATAATCATAGTAAATATACCACAGAATTTCTTTATTTACGACATCACATAAGACACTTCGAAAAATATCAGTATTTCTTTACTATATTGTCCATGTATGATATACAAAACCTTCCCCTATAATTACTCTATTTATTAAAAATACCGGATGAAAAACCGTTGTGTCGATTAAGCGATATTAGTAAACATATCTTCATCGTATCCGTTTTACTACTACAGATAAAAAAAAGGATTCTCCGTTTCCTCCTCAATCACCTGCCTGGATCGAATCCAGTAAAACTTGGCATTAAGATGTGCATTCGTATGGATGTTTCTTAAAATTTGAACAATGGCTGAAAATAAAGAACGAACGATATTACTATTCAGAAAGAACAATAACCATAAAAGAAAACAGGTTGTAAATCTATCACTGCTGGTTTGCTATTCCGATAATGAGAAATATCGAAGCGAATTCCACTACGCAGATACACTTCGGTGTATTGGATAATGTATAATACTAACTAACGTCCGTAACTTCGCTCACAATTTTAAGATTTTCCGGCCCTAAACTCAAAGCTCTTAAAATAAAGCAACGCCAGATTTTTTAACAATACGTTAAATTTTTCGTCATATTCTATCCAATAAAAATAAGGTACTGCTGTTATTGTGATGCTGACTGTTTAAAGGACCTGTAAGTACATAAAAAATATCGATAATATGAATATATATGAAGAGCCTAATAACGCGTTTATTTAAGAAAAAACATATGATAAGAAATATAAATGAAACAGCGAAAGATAAATATAATTGTATAAAAGGAAAGATAGATTATGTTGATACAAGGCAAAAATACTTTACTAATTTTATTTTATTATATGTCATGATTGTGATTCTTGAATCGAATGAGTATTTTCATTAATTCATATTTGATTACAAATACGAGTATAATTGTAATAAACCGCACCAGACCCATTTATCAGCTCAACATAACAACCCATTATTCTAACCCTTTCTGAAGGAAATAAACCTGAAACATTTGCGAAAAAAAAACATTTATCACGACAATGGGACCCGTTAACCAATTTATTCGGCAATGCTACAAACGAATTGATTTAATCCCTTGTATCATATACATTACTGATTTAAACTCGAAATTGAGATGTTGCTATGAGTTGACGGGGTAATGTATGTTGGATGGAGAATTCGCGTCGAGCTGGAGGAAGTTTGTGGTGGCTCAAGTAGCGGGGTGTCATGAAATTACTGCGTTTCGTAGACGATAATACCGCTCCAAGACGGCCTCGGTTTGAAAGGGTGTTACGTAACACCGTAAGGTATTGCCTTGGAGTTATTTATTGTAATTTACTTTGTGTTACACTAAAGAGGTTCATATTTAAGCTAACCTCCTTTAAATACTAGTATTTCATCGAAACGTTGCTTCGGAATTTCACTTACTTTTTTTTTTGGGATCTATGGAAGTAACATCTTAACATGTTCTAGTAATTAGCACAAAAACTGTAGTAGACTACATAGCTAACATTCTCCAATAGTTTGATCTCGTTGATTTCTACCAAACTTAGATACATAATTGTGTTTATAATTTATCTCATGCTCGTTTGAAGGTAAACAAAGCAAGGAATCCGCTGAGTATCAGATAAAGATCTTCCAAACGTGATTCGATAAACTCAGCCCTAAACATCGTGGTGATTTATACGTTTTCTAGCTGTTAGCCATTTTGTTTCAAATACAGATGGCGCCACTGTTGCTTAAGAAGGATAATTGCATGACTTTTGAAAATTCGACGCTTCCCTCACTGGGATGTTTCACTCAATTGGAAAACACCCAAGGCGTAGTAACCGAGGGGTACGTTTTACTTGCGTCGCATTTTTTGCTATAATCTCTCTGTAATAGCTGAATTTTAATATAAGATTGTTGCTTTTTTATCGCCTCTTAGGTTACCAGATGAAGAATGATTTATGCGCCGTTGTAAAAATAAAATTATTAATAAGATTGTTTCTTTAAACACTACTCTTTTACATTAACAACATGTAAATTTCCCACGTCTGGGCTAAGACTTTCTCTCCTTTTGAGGAGAAGGTTTGGAGTATTTCCTACCACGCTGCTCCAATGCGGGTTGGTGGATACACATGTGGCAGAATTTCGTTGAAATTAGTCACATGCTGGTTTCCTCACGATGTTTTCCTTCACCGGCGAGTACAAGATGAATTATAAACACAAATTAAACACATGAAAATTTTGTCGTATTACCTGTGTTTGAACCAGCAATGATCGGTTAAGATGCACGCGTTCTAACCACCGGGCCATCTCGGCTCTTTAGAAAACTATAAATCGTTTTTCAAAGAAGCTAAAATATCCACGAATAAAAGAGACAAGAATTTTAATGAGAAAGTAAAGAAACGTTTTGTACTTAAACCCTGTAATGATGGCACGACTGAATAAGCACATTCTAGGTAAAGGAAGGAATTGTAAATAATAATAGTATTTGAAGCTGTTAAAAGAAATCAGTTATATTATTTAACTAGCGACCCGCCTCAGTTTCGCACGGGCAATACTGATACTAAATATAATACAGAATTCGTTTATTTACGACATCACATTGAAAACTTCTAACATTATCAGCGTTTCTTTATTATATTGCCCATGTATTATCATATACAGACAAAAACCTTCCTCTCGAATCACTCTATCTATTAAAAAAAACTGCATAAAAATCTATCTAGATCTAAGCGTACATAGGGAAAGACATCAGTAAACGACTTTGTTTTATACTATTTAAAAAAGATGATAACTTCCTCACGTCACGGTGTAAGATACGCCCTTATAATCTTCAATTTAGTTATGCTGTAAACATATACAACATGTACAACGCTGGGTTATAATGTAGGCGTTTAAGTTCATATGAAGCGATTACTTCTTATTCATCTTGTATTCACTGTCTGCCCGTGTGTCGACTCTAAATGAGATGTTTTATTTCGTGATTTATTCGCTTCGTGTAGACTTGTGAAGAGCAATTATTGTGTACGTTTATTATTATTTCAAATATCAAATATACATATAATCATAGCATAATGTGTATAACATTCAAACGATTTATTTTTATTTATATATTAGTTTAATTAGTTATGTAGAAATATATGTATACCGAATTAAATAGAAAGTGCTTTTATAAGAATTATCTTCATCTTGAAAACTCAGTTACTCACATATTCATCAGTTATTCTATCGTCAAAGAGTACTTAGTACTATTATACTACGACTCAAGTATGAGTGACCCAGTGTAACTACAATGCCGTGTTCTCGTTTAAAGAATGAACAAGGAATATAACAGCTTAAGTTATCTGAGAAATGTATAGCTTAAGTTTTTTACTTGGTGGAAGGGCTTTGTGCAGGCCCGTCTGGGTAGGTACCACCCACTCATCAGTTATTCTACCGCCAAACAACAGTACTCAGTCTTGTTGTGTTCCGGCTTGAAGGGTGAGTGAGCCCGTTTAACTACAGGCACAAGCGACATAACATCTTAGTTCCCAAGGTTATTGCATTGACGATGTAAGGAATGGTAAATATTTCTTACAGCGTCATTGTCTATGGGTGATGGTGACCACTTACAATCAGGTGGCCGATATGCTCGTCCGCCAACCTATACCATAAAAAAGTATATATTTTAGAGAACTAATATATAATATATATTTATAGAGTTTATAGGTTGGGGGACGCTTATGATGTCTTCTTTAATTTAAATTAAACAAATATTTATCGATGTTTGGGATTTTATGATCTGGAAGTCAATATATGTATTTTAAAATATTAAATGCATGTATTACCTTTGTTATAAGGAAAAATACCTCCCAAAGGATAGTCGGGATATTTATTACAGAACCGTTGCTTTTGTAACGAACTCCCTATGTATATGTGCGTGCTTATATACTTTTATATGTTATGTATATCATGAGCGAATATTGACGCTCTGCAATATCTTTTATATATGGTGATATATTACAAATAACGAGTGTGGTGAGCTTGTGGTCGTTTAAATATTTATTAAAACATTATGTGTACTACATGAAAGTACATAATTAATCAAATATATTTTTTAATATAATGAATATAATTTTAATAACATGATATTCATAATCAACTGCAAATAATACTTAAACAATACTTCGAACTTATAAAAGAGATAATATCAGTTTTTTAACGTAAGTGCTATTTTTTCTTTTCCTCAAAGGGAGATGAGACTTTAGCCCAGCGGTGGGAATCTTGCAGACTGTTGATGTGATGATGAAACGGCAAGCATTCCAAATTAAAAATTACTATTCAAATTGATGCAAAAATGACAGAGCTCTAAGTTTTATATTAGTTTTACATTTGCTATATAAAAAAAATACCGAAATGAGAAACTCCTTTTTTGAAGTCGGGTATTAGGACTTTGTGCATAATATTGTACTACTTAAATCGATTTCCGATTTTTAGCTAGAATTATGTTCAAAATGTACAATTAAAAAATGTAATTATATATAATGACTTCTATTCTTTTTGTTTATTTTAATAACGGTCGTTAATTGGTTTTTGATTTTTTAATAAATTGTACTTAAATTCCGACTTGGACTATTGTCTCCCTTATTGCTTCCTGCTTCTTTATATGTTATTTTATTGTTTTTTTAATATTACTTTGCTATTGTACTGTTCGCGTCCCGAAAATGTCAACTCAAAATTTTATTATATCGTTTAAATAAAATAAAAATGATCATTTAATAATCTGCCGTGTGCCGAGCGGTTAAGATTTATTTTTGGTCGTAAACAATTCCCGAAGGCGTTGGCTTTGAACGTTGAATAACAATATGATGAAAGTAGGGACAAATTACGGATTTAACGCATTTATTTCAGAAACAGACCACGACCTCTTACTTTTCATGACATAGTACACAAACACAGTAACACTCTGTAAATTTCCCACTGGAGGTTTGGAGCATAATCCGCATGTGTTGGTTAGATACACATGTGGTACAATTTCGTTGACATTGTACACGTCATGCAGGTTTTCTCACGATATTTTCCTTGATCACCGAGCACGTGATGAATTATAAACACAGCACATATATTATAAACACAAATGAAAATTCAGTGGTGCCTATCCAGGTTTGGACCCACTATCATCAGTTAACGTGCACGCGTTCTAATTATTCATTTACTTGATGTGTATTTATAATCCATCTCGTGCTCGATGGTGAAGGAAAACATCACGAGGAAACCTGCATGTGTCTAATTTCATCGAAATTTTGCCTCATGTGTTTCCACCAACCCGCAGTCCAACAGCGTGCTTTAGCCCAGCAGTGGGAAATTTACTGGCAAAATTAAATATTCATATCAAGGATCAGCTCCCAGATAGACTTGTACAAAGTTCAACCACCAACTAAAAATATAAAAGACGTTTCTGATGCTAAAGACAGAAATAAGAGGTTACAAATAATGTATACTAAAAACTATGTCACATATAACTTATATGTATTCAAATTGTCTTAGCTGAATAAGAGAAAAACTCCACCTTGAATATAGTAAGCATTTTCGTACGTTTGATAAAATTATCATAAGAAAATAGTTTTCGGTCGGGCTGTTTCGGAGATAATACTTAGGATTTAGATAGAGACATGTTCTGGGCGACCTTTGCGACCCTAAACAACTAACACGAGGACACATGATAAGGGAAATAGTTATTTCTGTTCGGTGGAATTTATGTATAACTTAAAAAACTAGTATGCTAAACTGTGCTAAAGCCTAGTCTTCATTTGAGAAAGTTACCACATTTTATAACGCTGCGTTAGCACACGGTGAATGATACAGATTTGTATTTAAAAGATGCATTTCCTCTGAGTATTTCTGTTTATCAATCATGATATGAATATAATAATAATCAATTAATTATTAAAAGTATAACTTCTCGCTTTATTTATTTTTTTGCTGAAAGGATTTTACAGATAATTGCGATACAACGGCAAAATGCTGCTAATCAATCCAACCGGCTAAGATAACACAGTAACTATTTTTAATTCATATTTATATACATTTAAGGACTATGTTAATAATTCATATGTAAACAAAACATAATATCTCATTTATGAAAATTCATTGATATTTGTCGGTGAATCCACTATGGTCACAACATTTATAGACATTGGGGGTTTTATAAAATATTTACTATTTCCTACATCAACAATGTGCCACCAACCTTGGGCTCTAAGATATCATGTCCCTTGTGCCTGTAGTGATATTGGCTTATCTATCCTTCTAAATTGAGTAAACAATACCAAATATTGATGTATGATATATAATTTATGTTGTATGTAATTATGAAGAAGTACCAAACCAAAGAAAATTATAGTGTACCTATAACCCTGTAAATATTCAAATGATCAATTATTGGGTCATTTGCGTTTTGTTATAATGAATTTATTTAACACCACAAATAATAGCCAAATGTATACATATATAGCGACTACACATAGTAACTAAGTTTAACAGGGGAACATTTTTATTCGTTATTCATTTCAGATTCAGCAATGAAGCATAACGTCGTATGGCACATAAAAATTATAATTTTCTCGATAAGAATCGAACCCGCAATATTTGGTTAAAATTCATCTGTTATAACCATTAAACCCTTCTGGCTTTATTAAAAACATAATACCTAACTTTAAAAACGTATGTAACATAAACAAAAAATAATACATTCTGTTCCATACAAAGGGAAGTTATTTCTGATGAGCATTCCTTAGAGACCATAGCGTTACTAATAAAGATTCAAAAGGAATCTTAATTACTTTCTGGTAACTGAGAAGCCTTTAGACTTTTGACAGTTTATAGGACTTTAAAATTCTCCCCAATAAACTACAAGAAGTCGGAATTAAAATATTTCGATTATGTTTTAATTTATAACTACTTTAATGAAGTTTGCTCATACAAATAATTTGTCTAAGTGACAATCCGTTATAAATGTAGATCCTACTGAGAAAACTTGTTAATTGTTATTATACTTTATTGTACAAAATACAAAAATCTTAGATATAGAAGTAAAAAAATAACTTGAAACAAAAAATGGAAATCATTCTCATAACAAAACTATAAGCAATTATTTTATATGTGCACAATGGGCAGATTTATGGTTAATTAGCCATTTCTTCAAACCCAAAACCTCGAATATAACTCAGTGCTCTTATTCACCTATCATAGTGTTAAAATATCTTATACATTTTTAATGTATCCTGAATGATTACATTGAGTATCAATAAATACTATCTCCAAGTTATTTTATAATTAATATAATATAACTGCCGAGAGCCCAGTACTTAGAACCTACCACCTCGTTCTATTTGTCGTCACAAACATCATGTTTGGTAACATCGGAAGAGTAGGAAGGTAAAATCTTTAGCGAACACATCAGTCTATTTAGTTACAGATCGTTCTCTGGGTCTGAACCCTCTAATGTTAAGATTTATAGTTGCATTTACTGTGAACTCTGGAGGCCTTCGAAAGGTGCCCAAATCAGCGCAGATTTCCTTGGAATTTGTCAGCGATGTCATGCAATTGGTTCATAACAACAACAACAGCCTGTAAATTCTTACTGCTGGGCTGAAGACCTCCTCTCCCTTTGAGGAGATGGTTTGGAACATATTCCACCACGCTGTTCCAATGCGGGTTGGTGGAATGTACATATGGTAGAATTTCTATGAAATTTGTCACATGCAGGTTTCCTCACGATGTTTTCCTTCACCGCTGAGCACGAGATGAATTATAAAGACAAATTAAGGACATGAATCAGCAGTGCCTGCCTGGGTTTGAACCCGCTATCATCGGTTAAGATGCACGTGTTCTAACCACTGGGCCATCTCGATTCATTTTGTCAATTTTGGTAACTTCGCACATCCACCGAAGTATCTTATTCAGCAACTTGCATGGCCTGCCATGTTTCGCTATTACTGGTGAGGACTGGTCTCATACATAAAAGAAAATAGAATTTAAGTGGCGTAACAAGTATATAAAAAATGGATAGCCAAGGGCATATCAAATTAACAGAACCCTCACAACGGAATACCACAAAGAAGTCAAGGTCCATACTCCAAATTGTGTTCAACTTGACTTCACTTCCATACTCCGAATAGATTTTCGGGATGAGCATTAAAAACTCTTTTACGAATGGCTGACTCTAAATGAATAGGCCGCTAAAACTGCCGTGACGTCGAATTTTCCGCCTGTCTAAGTTCCAAAAGGTTCAACTAATCCATCCGATTATAAATATTCGTTGCCTACTAGCGAAACGTTTAAGCCGTTTTATAGAATTACATTGTGGAATTAGTTTGAATTAATTTCTTAGTGGATCTTGAATTTTGACAGGTTTAGAGTTAAAGGCTTTAGAACGGGAATCGTTTGTTTTTGTATGTCCCGAATCGCTTGAACTAGAATTTACTGGTGTTATTTTACATTTATTAAAACAGCAATGAAGTTGTCTTAGAACCCTTCTTTTCTTTAAGAATTACGGAACCCTAAAAACGAATTGAATTGAAATTCAAAAAAGACAATTGAGAGTAAATACAAATAGCCGGTCTAGCAAAACGTGGTGCATGTTTTCTTCGTACGTTAATATAATTAATTAATTAATGAGCCGAGATGGCCCAGTGGCTAGAACACGTGCATCTTAATCGATGATTTTGGGTTCAAACCCAGGCAAGCACCACTATATACATATATGTGCTTAATTTGTGTTTATAATTCATCTCGTGCTCGGCGCGGTGAAGGAAAACATCACTGGAAACCTGCATGTGTCTAATTTCATCGCTTCATTTCATTTCATCAATTCTGCCACATGTGCATCCACCAACCCGCATTGGAACAGCGTGGTGGAATAATATGTTCCAAGCCCTCTCCTTAATGGAAGAAGAATCCATTAGCCCCGCAGTGGGAAATTTACAGGCTGGTACTATGTACTTTTTTTAATAATAAATAATTAAAGTGATGGAAGGAAATTGTATTCGTTTTTAATATTCTAGTTGCTTTTGTTGCTTATAACAAAACAACGAGCGATCTAATATTTCAAATTTTCAAGATTTTAAACATTATAATTGACGCCACGAAATTGCAAGTAAGATACTTGAGTGAAGTGAGCAGCAATTTCAAATGTAACGCTATGACATATGTATTCGTCAGTCCGCATTGCAGTAGCTCGGCGGATTAAGCCTTAAATCCTTCTCCGTGATTGAGGCCAAAGTCTTGCAATGAGACACTTACAAACACAAGTTTGTTAGCACGACATAATAATGGCATTCCTCTCTTAACATTTATGTTAGATATTTCGACTCATGTTTGAGGTTCCGTATTTTTGAAAGGAAAAAGGAACCCTCATAATACTTTCGTCTGTCCAAGTATCAAGAATCTTTCTGACAGGAATACGAAGAGTTATAATTAATCCTACATACTGAAAAATCAAACCTTTATTATATTTGCTTGATCTTTTATTTACAATTGTGTAAAAGATTTTAAAAAATCATTGACCACATAAGTCTCCTGATATCATCATCCGCCTGCCCTTATCCCAATTTTACTTGGTGTCGGAGCAGCATGTCTTCTTCCATATTTCTCTATTTATTTATTTGTTTATTTATGTACCAACAGAGTATACAGAAAATTATATAAATGAAAAATGTGTACAAAGGGATAACTTATCTCTAACAAGAGATCTCTTCCAGAAACCTTGAATCTAGTGGAGATTATCTGTAATACATATTTATGGTGTAGGTACAATATCAATTAGTTTTATATTATTATGTCTATCTGACCTCATCTCACAAGTAATAATCTTTCTGGTCATATCTTCTTCCACACAATCCATACATCGTTTCTTTAGTCGTCCCTTGCCTCTATATCCATTCACATCCATAGTCCAGACCTTCTAAAGAGGATAGGAAGAAGGTAAGAAATAAGTCTTCTGATATTTCTTGCCTATAAAGAAAAATTATATTGTTTTATAGCATTTATATCGTGTTACTTTCTTCTTTCAAACTTAAAATTTGTTTTCGTTGTATATTTCCGTAAAGTGGAAGTTTAGGTGAATTTAATTAACGACGGCGTTAGACAATTCTAATTAAGGCGATACACAATATAACGTAATTATGCAGACGTTACATCGATACCAGGTGTAGCCGACTAACCAATCAGAGACGTATGAAAAATATATAGAATTTGACATTTTTTAATGTTTTCCTACATTTCAATGGTAAGAACACGTAAATATTAAAGTAACTTGAATAGTAAATACGAGTAGATACAAAAAAAGTCATTCGCTCTCTAATTTCTATAAGTTGTTTCTTTCCAAACGAGTGGTAGATTTTTTTCTGGACAGTTAATTAGTAAATTGTAATGCGTTTTATTTTAAAATGACTGTCCCAAACACTTGCTAGGACAGATTAGTTGATGGAACTCCAAATCGGAATACTTATTATAGTATTTTTGTTTTACGGTTAGAAATATAACATCTTCATTCCCAAGATTAGTGGTTGATATGGTTAAAATAAATATGATTATAATTTATAATAATAAATATGAGACAACATCATATACATTACTCTAATTAATCCCAATGTAAGACCTAAGACAACATAGAAATCTAATGACAATCTACATTGAATCGGCTGGCAATCGAACCCGGCACCTCGGATTGGCGTACCCATGAAAACCGGTGTACACACCACTCGACCACGGAGGTCGTCAATAATATTTCTTGCATTTCAATGTCTGTAACCGGTGGTGTCTTACAGTCAACCTCAACTTAAACCATGAGAAACTCGTACTAAGCCCAATTCTTCTCTCAAGATCTCTACATATACACTGGCCAGCAGTTGGACACGACATGACATTACGTAGTCACTTTTTACAACTGAAACAATTCTAATACATACAAATAATTTCTTAGATATACAAGATGAAAGTCGGCACGTGTTCATTTTGCATAATAATAACTGTTAACATTGAGCGTTTTAATCACATTCGAGCTTCGTAAATGTATTCTGCGACCGTTAAAGACAATGTGTTCTCAAATCCCCTACAATTGGAGCGTTTCTGAGTTTTTACAGAACGCACTCAACTCAAGTATGAGTATAAAGGCGGCTGCACAATGGATGTTTTAACCAACTTAAATTAAGCACGACAATTTTTTTACGAGTGTTTATTTAACTTTGGCATAATGGGTGCAAATAGTCATCACTACATAGTATAATACAAAGTCGCTTTCTCTGTCCCTATATCCTTATGTATGCTTAAATCTTTAAAACAATGCAACGGATTTTGATGCGGAGTGGTTTTTTTAATAGTTTTTTTATGGAACAATTTGGCCCATACAAAATGACGCTGCAAGAAATATTAACTAT
This sequence comes from Vanessa cardui, assembly GCF_905220365.1. Lineage (NCBI taxonomy): Eukaryota > Metazoa > Arthropoda > Insecta > Lepidoptera > Nymphalidae > Vanessa > Vanessa cardui. Next base: position 384,749 of record NC_061148.1, read on the forward strand.
TCCTTAGACCGTCAATGCACCACCAACCTACAACAAGCAACCAAGGGACATAGTAACTTAGTTCCCAACTAAGATACTATGTCCCTTGTGCCTGTAGTTACACTGGCTCACTCACACTTCAAACCGGAACACAACAATACTGCGTACTGTTGTTTAGCGGTAGAATATCTGATGTGTGGGTGGTACCTACCCAGGCGGGCTTGCACAAAGCTCTACTACCGAGTGGAGTGATTTAAGAAGAAGGTGTATAATGCATGGCAAATTTAGTAAAGAAACACTGATCATTTTAGAAGTTCCTACTGTGATGTTATAGTTTTTGGAAACAAATTGTCAAATATCAGAATAGTTTGATAGGGTTGAAATTCGTCTCAGGATCCAATAAATGGCGTGTGGAATGATTTACCGTCTAGCCTAGTCATAGATCTCAAGGACCTGGTTTTAATCCCCGAGTCGATCAATGTTAATTTATAGGGAACTCAGGAGCAGGCAGGAGTCCCACGATTCATCGTATGCGAAAATGCTACTTAAAAAACATCGTTAAGTAAATTTAAGTAAGCAAAATATTCTTGTGTATTCCAAAATACAAGCAAACAAGTTTATTAAGAACACCGCAGTATACCGAGCTCTGAGATTTTAAATAACCCGAGAGTACAGCACTTTATTACTTCAAATCTCCACATATTCCATGCTGATGGATTTGTAGAAGCGTCTAGAATTTACAGAATTACGTGACGTTTTCAGAAATATAGCATACATTAATAAACATATACTAACTTCTTCCTATAGGCTATTAATGACACATTTCGATATTTGAGCAGATATAGCCCAGTAATCGCACAATGGTTCAAGTATTTTTATCCGTCAACCCATCTTGGAGCAGCATGAAATAAGCTCCAAAAACCGAAGCCGATGTCTGAAGCGGGATATTTACTGACTGTTTGTTTACTTTTTATATATCATTTATTTTATCTTATGGGTTTCCAAGTACAAATACTCTATTAATATACTATTTATATATACCAAATGTATATAGTCGTATTATATCCAATTTAAATTGGCTATTGATCTCGAATGTATTTTTTTATGTACTTTTATGTCTAATACTAAAAAATATTGTATGATGGCAAAAAAGGCGACTTAAACAAAAATATATGAAAACAGACTATGCATTATTCAGCAGAAAAATACCCAAATCAAATTGTCACGTCAGTGTAAATTCACCCTAACCCTCCCCTAAAGATTACGTGTTAGTCGATCAAATCAAATTGTCTCAGTCTGCTTCACCCGGGAGTCGAATTGGGGACTGGGGTGAGTAACGACATTGTCCCACTAATGCCCCGGATATATGAGCCCCATGTCTTGTTATCCTGATGAATCCTGGAATGAATCCAATTTAGATTTGGATTAATTATGATCACTTTAATAATAGTTGGGATTCAATACGAGCCTCGGTCAAACCAGTGTAAGCACCTGATGCTTCATTGTGCTTAGTTTTTATTTATAATTCATATCGTGTTCTGGAACGATAACATATCGTAGACGTATGTGTTAAATTTCATTATAATTCTGCAACAAGTATATCCAATGTTTCTAATACAATAATTTTCATGTGAAAAATTGTTGTATTATTCAGTACTAAACAAGTTAAGTAATTGATATGTATATAGTTTAAGTTAGTATATATAAATCATATAAAATGTCATTTAGGTAATTTTTTTAAAAATTACTTGATTAAAAAAGGAAACACTTAAATAACTTCATATTATGTTTGAAGTTCTTGCGTGGAGATCTACGTCCACTCATAATAAATATATATCATTCTGGTGAAGTGGTATTATAATAAAAAATATTAATGAATATCCACCGAAACTCACGGCCATATACGTTAAATATCAGAAAGTCTTAAGCGACATTGACTATAATAAATAAAAACACTTTAAAACCAAACACATTAGAATTGTTTATCGAACACACTCTTAAAAATTTCAAGAGTGACAAACGGTTCCTTACAAAATTACAAAGTCGCCAGATTTCAGATTTCCATATAATTACATAAAAGACGTGAATTATGGAGGCAAGAAAACAAATGGAGAGGGTCACGTACTGAAAGGGCGATAAAAAGATCGTCACCATGTCTAAGTAATGGTTGTCCATAAAATATCTGAAGGCCGATACGTGGGGGACACTTTATTGTGTTTCTGTGATAAGGAAGTTTCCAAATGTGAAATAAAAGAAATAAACGTTAAGCCATTTCAGTCCCTTTCTGACGCTAAATATAACATACCTACTCCTATATATGTTGTGGATTTTTCGGGATTTAGTTATGTACATAGAGTATATTTTCCTATGTAAGGTAACGCACCTGCAAGTCTACCGCTGTTTCAAATGTTCATGGGTGCTAGTGGCCACTCTTTATCAGATCAAACAAATAATATATAACAACGCTGCTCGTTTGGAACTTTTGCAATAAGTATGATAATTCTCAAGACATAATGATGTAGCTTCAAATTAAATTTAATCGTAAATTATGACGATTTAAAAGCGCAGATGAGATATCATTTATCTAACTCTGATGGTAATTTTACGTGTAGGGTCTTTTTTATGGTATAGGTTGGCGGACGAGCATATGGGCCACCTGATGGTAAGTGGTCACCATCACCCATAGACAATGACGCTGTAATAAATATTAACTATTCCTTACATCGTCAATGTGCCACCAACCTTGGGAACTAAGATGTTGTGTCCCTTGTGCCTGTTATACTGGCTTACTCACCCTTCAAACCGGAACACAACAATACTGGGTACTGTTATTTGGCGGTAGAATAACTGATGAGTGGGTGGTACCTACCCAGACAGGCTTGCACAAAGCCCTACCAATAAGGGTATGTGTTTCTAAATGAAAAGATTCCATAGTGATTAGTTGAAAATACAAATAAAATACAAGTCGTAAAATATTTTTCGAAGGAAGTAATCCAAGAATGTAAAGATTACGAAAGTAAAGATGTTAATAAATTAAGAGATGAAGCGAACGCAACGCTTAATTCAGTAGACAAGAGAAATGAATCTAACTATTGTGTGTTCAACGAGTGAAAACGCAAAACAAAAGAAACGTAACGTAATATTAAATGAATCGCTTATGCCGTCATAAACCCGCGGGAATCCATAAAAACGTTACAACATAATCTACCGAAAATCCTTTAAGGAGAGTCAGAAGTTTTTTGATCCGACAAATTTCTTCGCATTCGCTCTTTTTATGCGAATGTTGTCACTGAATAAATGCAATTCTCCGCTATACTTTCGGATTTCTGAAACGAATTTCGACTTATGGAATGGGAAATATGCGGTTTTGTACTTGGTGATATCGCTTCGTGCAAAACTGATACCGATGATATTTGTAGCGCTGTTTTTCATCGTAAATGGTTAGTGAACGATTACAGGCACGAGATAGATAAAATTTTGGTAAAACATTATAATTATTTTTACAGCATTACTAAAGGTCTAAGACACAGCCTATGTTTAATGGTTTTTTGTCATTTGATTTGCAAAAAATAATGGTCTAATGCGACTAAAAATCAATTCAAAATTTGCTATTATTCAGCACTTAAATTTGGAAATGAAAATAGAATTTCTTCTAATTATTGTATTAACAACATAGACATCGTTTAAAACGAATGCATTACTGAAAATTATTATCAATTTGGTCCTTAATTTTAAATAAACTACTCAACATAACCGGATAAGTAATGACCTAATAAATAACATTTTTAAAATTGAATTTAATGCTTACTTTATTCGAATGGTATGCCGCTGTTCCAGCGCGGTGTCCTTGAAGCAAGGAGACGTATAAATCAACAATAAAGTGACAAGTCTCCTTATGTTGTTTATTTTCTTTACTCCGTGAAAGTGTTCAAATACTCGGATAGAATGTTTAAGATATAACGTATTGTATATTTGTAAATAATAAGAAAATATCTATGAATTTTGAACAGCTTTGGAGATTATTCTTTATCTGTTTCGTAGGGATATCGTATTATTTTGATCCAAGTATGATATAGAACTTTCAGGATTCTCAGAGGCTCTTGAGTCGTATCTTATCTATACATATAATAAAATTGGAGTGTCTGTTTGTAATATTAAAATAGCCCATTTTTTACTCAATGCATATACATTTATATACGGTACCTATACCAAAATTAAATTTTATATATATACATATATTGTTAACTTCAAACGCGTACAAGGTTGCGGGCACAGCTAGTATCTTATAATAGCGACCCTCCCCAGTTTCGCGCGGGTGCAATGCTGATACTAAATATACTATAGATTTTTTTGTGTCTCTTTACTATATTGTCCATGTATTATATACGAAAGCCTTCCTCTCGAATCACTCTATCTTTTAAAAAAACCGCATCAAAATCCGTTGCGTAATTTTAAAGATCTAAGCATATGTACATAGGAACAGAGGGAGGTAAGCGATTTTGTTTTATACTATGTAATGATGTATATCAATTAGTATATATATGTATTAAGTTAAAACTATAACTTATATTAGCATCAGCGTGTTTTTGACTTCTGATTACTTTTGTCTCAAATAACTATTATTAATATATTAATACGTATATTAATACATACTTTTAAATTAAAATATCATTTTTCTTACATAGATATCAGATGAATTATAAATACGAATTAACAGTTTATCCTGGACTTAATTACTAATAACGTTTGTATCGGGTTCTCGTATCTCTTATCAACAACTGCTTTTTATGTCTATATGCTGAAATGCCAATTTTATGTCAGTACATCCAAAGACTAATCAACGATTTTATGATTAATAGTAATATAAATAATGGGATGATATAAAAAGTTTCCTTTCTTGACATCATCAATGTGATCATTCTGTTTACAACCAATCTCGTAAACGCTTTTCAAATGACAGATAAATGGATCTGTAGGCTTAATGGTTGCATCTAGATTTATGAGGGGGGAGCAATGGGGTTCAACTTTATCGAATAAATATTTGTTTATTTGTAAGTGGACATTTGAAAGGAATATTTGGGTTTAAATTATTATGTGAATATTATAATGAGGTTTTGCAATTAAACCACAGAGCACGACTCTGAAAATTTATTGACGTTTTATTAATGGCGAAAAATTTTGAAGAAGCAAGTTTGGAAACGTATTGGAAAGGTGTACATCGCTTTTCGGTTAGCATCCGATCTCTCTATTATCGTTAGAATGCCATGCTTTTGTAACACTCGTTTATGAAGAATATATACCAATAAAATATATTTTTTTTAATAATATGTTTATTTGATCATTTATAATATACAATCTATCACTAGCCCAACTTTTTCAGTTTCAATAATAAATATAAATAGCTTGTACTATAAATAGTTTAGAGTGTTCAAAGGCTCGCCTATTATTTGTATTTTAGTTAATTGTATTTGAAATTGTAAATTTAAACAACTTACAAATTAATTATCCGATTAATAAAAAAATATTTGACGCAAATCATGTTCTATTTTAGGAATGTTTGTTCTACGTCAAATAACGACAAGGTATTTTAGTTTTCCAAATTACAAAGCCAGTTATCTAGAGGTATAAAAATAATAACCTTTCGCTATTAAAGCTGCTGTTTTATTGAATATATAACAGAAATCAAATATTTTCACAGTGACATTTTTTAATGACATTGGGAAAAACACTTGATCAATAGTCCCATATGTGAGTCAGAATACTTATTTAAAATATTGTAGGTTTTTCTAAGTTTGAATCGGAAGTATGATCAAATGAATGTGCTCAACCGTATTTACAAAAGCATAAAACGGTATGTTCTTGGATTAAGCGCTATTCAGAGCAGCAGTTCAACCGATTATGTCATTCTTTGGTCAATAAATTGTATTAATACTTTCGCCACGATCCGCAAATTACTTTATAAGTCCGAATAAATCCGAACTCAAACAGTTCCAAGTTAAATCGTCTCGACATTTATTTACACGCAGAACTTTTCTTCTTACTAGTCGGACTATCTCTGATACCAGTTTCAAGTTAGTTGATATTTTGTTTACTACTTCCTCTTCGCGTTTTCTTTAATCAAGTTTCGAAGTTTATAAGTATTTGCCGAGTTTGCTTTGGTTCGGTTTTAACATCGGCTACCGAGGATTGGCGGTTAATTCGTATCGAAAGCAGTAAAATTGCTAACGGCTTAAAGGATTCTAACTTTTTGTAATCTTAAGATTATGTACTTTTTTGCGAGACTAAACAACGAATAAACATTTTTAAGGGTTTTATGCTAATGTTTGATACTGGCTAACTACTGAATCTTTAACCATAAATACTGTTGTTTTAAAAAAATAAAAACCATAGATAATACTATTAATAATCCTATACTGATTGATGATTGCCTTGAATGTTTGTACCTGTAACATTTTGATAAGTCGCTATGTCATCTATTACTTTACAAATTAGTAAGAGAGGAATCCATGAACTTATTATTCTAGATATTCTAGTACTGAGGATTTTCGTTATAGTGTTCTTAATAAATTTACACATTTTAAAATATATTTATAAAATCACGATAGAATGATCAAAACGTTTATTATATAAGATTATACGGACGATAAAAGAGCTTGCAGTATTCCTGTTTATATTATAGATTTGTTTGTATAATTATGATTATATATAATTATGTACGATTGATTAAGCAGACTAATTTTCTTGACAGTTTTTGTAAAATATACATTTCAAAGTTGTGGTAACTGTATCTTATCTTGTAATATAACAATTTTAACGTACGTATGTAGGAGTTGAATCGAATGAAGAATATGTTATAGTTTCGTTATATATATGTATACGTACATACAGTTATATACCAATAAAAATTTTTTTTACAGTTCTTATAGTATCAAATAACTGTCACCGAATAAAATTCCAATTTTGAAATAATATCATCGCATGAAACGCAGATATGTTGGTACAAACTACATTCGCCTTTTGATGTATTCCGCCAATTAAGCGTCGCAGCGAATATCTAGGACATTGAAATTCTCGATAGGATATACATGTATTGGGCGGTCGTCGCCTCGAACCAATAACTCTTTAAAGTTTACTGGTAGTTTCTATAGTATTACTAATCCTATGAACGTAACGAGGCAAAAGCTCATGTAGTGGAAAACATTGATCATATAGAGAGCATACGTCCTTCAACAAACAACAACAGCCTGTAAATTTCCCACTGCTTTTCTAAGGCCTCCTTTCCCTTTTTCAGGAGAAGGTTTTTGGAACATATTCCCAATGCGGATGGTGGAATACAAATGTGGCAGAATTTCTATGAAATTCGACACATGCAGTTTTCCTCACCCTGTTTTTCCGCCGAGCACGAGATGAATTATAAACACAAGTTAAGCACATGAATATTCGATGGTGCCTGCCTGGGTTTGAACCCGCAATCATCGGTTAAGATGCACGCGGTGTAACCTCTGGCCCACCTCGGCTCAAGTCCTTGCTGCTTTATTATGATGAAACAGTCTTTGGTAACAATGGTATCCTTCAAACGTGAGATAAACTTAAATTGCATATTCAGCCATATTTTGGAGCGGACCCATCTTAAAATCTACACAATTTATAAGTAGTATAACCATTTATTTCATTGGAGATAGATATTACCTCTTCTTGTAGAATATTTTTTATAGAATCTACACTCCAAGCCGTAAGTAGATTTCAAATAAAATCTGTTCAAATAGAATACCATAGAAAAAAAAATTGTGACTTTTTATTATTATATATAGCCCATATGTAATTGTATGATCATCGCAAACGTGATATTAACAAACTCCCACACCAACTAAATCCGTACGGATGGCATATTTAATAAAATTGTAGGTGTAATCCGCCGAGTTGCCGATAATACATTTCATTTTGACTTATTTATAATTCAACTATATTTATAGTTTACAGGTTAAAAGTATATAACAATGAAGGTATGTAGGTAGAGTATTTTATAAAGCAACTTTCATACTTTACGAGTACACTCAGTAACAGCATGTAAATTTCCCACTGCTGGGGATAAGGCCTCTACCACTGTGAAGAAGGTTTGAAACATATTTCACCACGCTGTTCTAACGTGGAATGCACATGTGGCAGAATTTCGATGAAATTAGAAACATGCAGGTTTCTTCACGATGTTTTCCTTTACCACAGAACACAAGATGAGTTATAAACAAATTGCCCAGTGGTTAAAACGCATGCAACCGATGATTGCGGGTCCAAACCCAGACAAGCACCACTGCATATTCATGTGCTTATTTTACCATCATGTATAGCTAGCTTTAAAATCTTTATTATTCTGTATTGTTCTTAATTCTCAATAATACTTTAAATGCCGTAACTGTTTTGAATATTTATTTGTATATAGAAAAACACAATCTTTCTTGTGAAAAATTCTTATATCATCATTAATAATAATGATGATACATCAATGTTTGGTCCAATTATAGAATCGATATAATTAGTACCAATGAGTTACTTTAATATAGTGCCTCTATTTCAATATGGCGTCGCATTTCCGGAAAATAAACGTCTGATGTCAAATACAAGTTCTTACTTCAGAAATATCTATGTATATTTTATTAAAACCGCTATTAAAACGTATACGTCAAAAATTGATCTGTTCGCGTTCATATTTAATACTATTCCGAACGAAATGACGTCACGTGACGTCGGAATAAAGCCACTCGTGATCTGAAAAGAATTTTAAATTTAGTAACTATGTTACCGATATATTTAAAAAATCAATGATTGATTTGTTCTTGTGTTAAACGGACTTAAATGGTCTGACGTAGTGGTTAGTACGTGAATAGACAAGCTGGTTTTCATGTGTTCATATTTATGTGAAAAAGACACATGAGAGATGACCAATGATCATTGGTCTTACATTATAAATACGAAAGTTTGTGAGGATGGATGTGTTAGAAGTACTTCTTTTTGCTAATATATGTATTTATATTATAATTATATATTTAATAAAATCATAGTGTATCCGTTTTCGTAAAAGTGTAATCGATATTAAACCGTCATTGGTATGGCTGTATTAAATAATACATGATGTTTTCCCGCGTAGACGGATTATTAAAAAAACAAAAAAGAGTCGCGCATGGAAACGACATTTAAAAATTATTGTAAAAATTCCATTTCTTAATAATATAAAAAATAAAACCAACTATAAATAAATACAATACATTCTACGTATGGCGTATTTATTAGATGTATGTAAGTTTTTCACAAAAGCTACTGGACGGATTTGGATGAAATTTTATGACAATATAGGTTATATATCAGAATAACACATGGGCCATAATTTATAATGAGTTTATGTAATTTGGTCGGGGCAGGTCGCTAGTAATATCTATAGTGATCAATTCGCATTAAGACAGCGTACTCTAAGCTCCAAAACCTTCCAACTTCTTGGAACCAATTCTTGAAAAAGAGAGACCTCAAGCAGTGACAGGTTTATTAACATTAACAGTCATTCATTCCTTTGTAATAAGTCTTGATTATTTGTTCATTCCTAATGCTTTCATACCTCATCTACTCAACATCGTCATATGTTATCAAGAGAAAAATAGGAGGATATGTCAAGAGTATAATATAATAGGTGGTAGCTTCACTTAATATTGTTGTTAAATAACGATTCAAAAGTGCTTGTGAAAGCCTACTTGTAAATTATAATTATTATAAGTATATAATGATTTTGAGTTCATAGGGTATCCTCCCGTGACTTGGCAACTCTCGAAGATTTGTGATTATATAGTAAAAGTAAAAGTAAAGTAACAGTAAAGTAACAGCCTGTAAATTACCCACTACTGAGCTAAGGCCTCATCTCCCAATAAGAAGAGGGTTTGGAACATATTCCACCACGCTGTGCGGGATGATAAGAGGTGAGATGAATTATAAACACAAATTAAGCACATAAGAGATATACATACTCGTATATATAGTGGTGCTTGCCCGGGTTTGAACCCGAAATCATCGATTAAGAAGCACGCGTTCTAACCACTGGGCCATCTTGGCTTGTAATTATATAATTCCAAAAATTGCTACAAATCTATCCATCGAAATATACCAAAACTTTATAAACATCTATAATATTTCTCACCTGATCCAAATAGTAGCAGAATATATCTAAATGTTCCGTTGCTTGAGCCATTCACAAATGATTACTCACTCAGTATTCTATAGAGAAACTACACCAAATTTAGGGGAGGAGAGATTACAGGGTAACGTGTCGAAATGAATCATTGGCGAGGAGATAAGGGGGTTGTGACGTCAGCGGGTTTTTATAGGGGCGCTTTATGTACAGGTTTAATGTTTTGTCTGAGGATTACTCTGTCATGTTTAGTTCGACTCTCTTATTTGATTATTACTTCTGTTTCTCTTGTCAAATAATTAATGGTTCATTTGTTTATTTCCCTATTAAATTTTATATCGTTGTTATTAATTTTATTTAAATCTTTCTATAGTTTCTTTGATGGTGAAATTCGTAATGGAATAATAAATAAAATTCTTTTACAATTGGAAGCAATGCTTTGATTCTAGCTTAGTAGCATTGGATAAAATGTTAATATTTTTAAATAGTTTAATATTTAAACAAACAAGCTTAACCATATAAGGTTGACAATAATAAATTCTGGATAAAATCAGGGCGAAAAATAGTAAATATATCGAATTACTTCAGAGTCTGAACGCCGGCCTTTGTCTAGAGACGTGACCTAATTTACAAGAAACAACCTATTTCTCTCGAAACTACATTACCTAACGACATTTCAAACGAAAATCACTCTAAACACCCTCCAAACAGAGCCTGGTTAGCACGCAAATAAAATTTGGCAGTCTTGATTGGATACGGCGGACCTAAACCCGATTGGGCCATTAGAATTTGAACTTTATTGTTATTGCTGTAAAGATTGATTCAATTGAACGAAGATTTCGTACATTTTCTTACATGAAACAATGCTATTTTTTTCTTGCAATGTAAACGAATTTGGACTTTATTGCTCTGATTATAGATGCGCTTGCGTCAGCATTCGCTGTTGGGTTTAGTAGAGGGCATTTGGTTTCAATCATTCGCGGGATAAAATTTGGGATATCTTTCCGATATCTATCGCGTTTCCTTGATTTTAAGACATTGACGTAGGTCACTCTATATTACTGAATCTCTCTGAATCACTGTTAAGAATAAGTAACGATTCGAAATGCAAAACGGTTTGCTTATCTGTGTGAAATATTACTTTGTGATGCTAAAAAGGTTACAATTTTATATTTCTTAATGTTTTAGTATAAATTTAAGTTCTATATATTTTTTAAAAATGTTTCTGGATTGGTAATTTGATTATTTGATAGTTTTAAGTTTCACTCTTCGTATAATATTAAATAGGTAAGCATTTTTTTTCAAAAAATATTGTTTGAAAATATGTAAATATTATAAAGATAATGTAATTATTTATCCTTTAAAAATAATATAAGTTATACATTTATTTATCCAATAAAGCCATTAAGTACGGTACACAAACAGTTTTTATGTTGTGTTGACAATTTCTGTTCAAGACCTAACGGTATCAATCCCAAGATGTAAGTACTCATCGATTATATCATTAATCGTAATATACACATCACGGTCATAAATAAAAAAACAAATTCCGATTTTTGTTGTTTTAATTACATTGAGAGCCTGTTGCTAAGAGTTGAGAGCATTTTAATATACATATAACGACAAATATTACATGTAAGCCTGTAAATTTCCCTCTGCTGGGCTAAGGAGTCATCTCCCTTTGAGGAGAAGCTTAGGAGCATATTCCACCACAGTTCCACAATCCGGGTTGGTGGATTCACATGTGGAGGAAATTCGTTAAAATTAAACACATGCAGGTTACCTCACCATGTTTTCCTTCACCGCCGAGCTAGAGATGAATTATAAGCTCTAATCTAAGCACATGAAAATTATCACTTTCAACTTTCCTTTCAGAGATTTCTTCGTGAGGATAATAGTAAGGATAGAATCCTGCATTATTCACTGTAGAACATGCTGTGTGTGCTGTGCTCTGTTATAGAGAGTTTCTCGGATTCGATAACTCAAAAATTGTTCAATTTTGGATCATGTATACGGTTGGTTAAAATTCTTGCAAATAGTCACCCCTATTACCTCCTAACGTACATGCGTCGAATTACCAATAACCCTGATTATTCAAGTCAACCTTTCGATATTTTTCAAACTTTGCAAATCAATTAAGGAATTACAAATATTCCTATTTGCACTTATCTATCTTTTTAAGCTTATCGCTCGTATTAGGAGTTAAAACGACTATAGCCAGAGGGGTCAGAATCGATTCAGCGACTTTTAGATAGCTTCGGCCTGTAAACCATTGCGCTATCGACGCTTTAAACTCTAACGCTTTTATTATTCAATATGTAAATATCAAAGACCACTCCACACTTTGCAGTAAATAAAAAATCATGTACCTTATGAATGTTTATTTGTAAAAGATTGAATAAACATAAATATGATAAAAGCGAACCCCTATATAATCCAGCTAAAAATTTCCCATTCACGACATTACGCTGCCGAATTTCTAAACGACAAATATAAACGTCTATGACAGATAACATTATTTCGTTTTCACAATGGAGGCCGTATCGAGACCAGAAATGGACCAGGTTTAATTTATACAGGGTGTTTTTCATTATTCGCTCGAATGAAGTATGGTAAAGAAAGCTCGTTATTGGGTTGTAAATTTCGTTTTATATCTTTATTTATTCTGTGCCAGCGTGTTGGATCGCATCTTTGCTCGCGAAATGTTAAAGGGAATTAAAAAAATTAACTGTTACTATTAAGATTTTATTGTTATTCTCTTGGTAGAATCTACTTTCCGAACCGGTGGTAGCTTCACTTAATTTTAAAATGACGATTCAAAAGTGCTTGTAAAATCCTACTTAAATAGAGTTTATTTTGATTTGATTTGATTTGATTTAAGAAACACAGAGCACTTGTTTGTCTTAATACAATAAAAATTTTAACAAAAAGAAAAACCGACTTTAAACTAAACACTATTTTAAAACAAATAAATATGCTCTAAAAAGTAATAAAAATAATTGCGTATTCAACATATTTTTAGAGTCCTCATTAGTAAAATTAAACGGAAAATATTAGACTACTTAAAAGTCGATTTACGATTATATAATGTAGTTATAGTTATTGTTATATTTGGAGCTAAACGAACAGACGAATTGATAACCTCCTCCTTTTTGAAGTCGGTTGAAAAATGAGACATTTCATTACCATGGTTATACATATCATAGTTTTATGTTGTATGTATTAATGCATATACCAGGTTAAGGTAAGTTTTAATTTCATTTTACTTAAAACTCTAAGAAAAATTTTGAATACGTAATTATTTTTTTTACTTTTTAGTGCATATAAATTTGTTTGAAATAGTGTTTTATTTGAAGACTTTGTTTTTTAAATTTAATTTAATATTTATAAAATGTAATAATGTTAATCAATAATTCATTTTAATAAACACATAACTCGATAAGTTATTTATTATGATATTATTATTGGAGGATTAAATACTAGAATAATTAATATAATGTATTAATAACATTATGATTAATTTTGAATTATAGATTAATTACAAATTATGAATAGTCAATTTACTCGTATTGTGGCCTTGTTCAATGGCTGGGTTTATATAAAGTCTGCACGGGAGAGGCAGCGGACGTGCTGATCATCCCGCAGTCTCTCTGTTTTCCGTGCTGATGGCGGCCAACACAGGGTTTTTAGTGAGTACAATCTCACATAACCCGACATCCCCCCCAGAAGTGTATCTATGAAGATTTTCCCTGTGTGAAAAAAAAGGTTTATATAAAGTCTAAACCTCGAAGTTCCTGGGATAACTCTTTGTTATCCCCATTGGGAGTTGGAAGGTGGACTTACAATTATCCGTAAGCACGTCATGCCGTTTATCCAGTCTTTAAATTTTTTTAGACGTATTGTATTTGTCATCCTATTGGATTATGAGGGTGTAAGAACAGGAAACATGGCTGATGTTTTTGTACACACTAGCATACTTCATTTCTTCAAGGCCGTTACAGAATCGCTTGCGTATACTACCGTGACGACCTGTCAAAAATCCCTCTTTGAATTGTCGTCGTTGCTGAAATTACTATTTACTTGACGATAGGGGCTTGCAAGCCCTTGTGAGTAGGTATAACCAACAGGTTTCACGTTAGCCAAGCAGCGAAAGCTCGGATTGTTGAAAGAAAGAAAAGAAAGAAAGAAATGTTTATTAGGACACGAGACACAATGACAAGATTAAAAAGTATAAAATAATTATAAAAAAGAAAAACAACAAAATTGTCGTGTTCCGCTTTGAAGGCTGAGTGAGCCAGTGTAACTACTGCAAGGGACATAATGACATAGTTTCCAAGGTTGTCCGCACATTGGAGTTGTAAGGATTTATAAAAATTCCTTACGACGCCAGTGTCTATAGGTGGTAATCTTATTTATCATTTAATAAAATAATAGTCCGAAGGATATGAGAGCTTTTGATTCGTAAACAACCCTCTCTCTCTTAATCTCAATCTTAAGACAACAATGTCTAAATAAAACTGGACGTGTGCATAGAATCACTGTCTGATAACTTTCGCCCAAAATGATTTCCCTTTAATTAAAACCTGTTCCGTACTTTTCCGTCTGATCATTTCATTTTTTGTTCTCTGTTTTTCAGAGGTCGATATTGAAAAACTGATTCACGCGATCGCCCCACGCCTTTTGTTTACACGCTCATATTTATAAACTACCCTAAAACATCGTTACAAAAACAACCTAAACTCGTTAAGTTAGAGTTCATATTGGTTCAACGAAAAAAATAAGACAAAAATGAACCTTCATTTCCTAAATCACTGATTGAATTTAACGTGGAGCTGTTGTTCTTGGTAATGGGTTTGATTCGGGTATTATTGAATTTTTTTATTCCATTTTAATATTTGCTCCTGATCGCTGGTAAGGATTTGTTTGGAGAAAAGGTGATTTTTGTAATACGTTAATTCCAAGAGACCCGTCTGTTCGCTGTCTTTTGATTTAATGCTTTTATAGATCTACAAATAAATTTTGATAATGATTTGATCTTTGTTGTCTTTGGTTTGAAATCTTTTGTCTGTTATATCAGCCTAAGATTAATATTGAAAATCTTTATTTAAAATTTGAGATACTATAAATTTATCAAATTTGTTTTGCCTTGAATTCTATTGTTGTAGGTCTTAATTCTAGATCAGGCTTTGGTGTTCACACACTTATTAAGTGCAATAAATCCGTGCAACCGTGTATACCACGAGTGGAGTTAAAATGTAATAATTGAATGTGTATGGATGAAAAATATAAAATTAGAATTAAACGTAAACAACGTATGCCTCGGAATGTAGATTCAGTTTTAAAACATACGGATAGGTTGTAATGGAACCGACAAGAAGTCTGACGAAACCATTACAAACAATAAAAATTCTCTTAATTAACTCGTAACGTTAAAAAAAACAATAACTTGAAAATAATTCCACTAAATCCACCTGGAAAATGAAAGGCTCTTAATTAACGTACAATTCCAAATTCATTCCAACCACACTGATCCAGCAAAATGCCATAACAGAGAGCGATCATTACTCAATAAAAAAACCAATAGAATCGCACGATGCCTCACGTACTGACGATATTTCAGTTTTCCGCTAAAATTTAGACATTTCGTGGAGACGTGCTTGGAAGAAGCGTGTGATATACGGATTTTATTACCGGTTTAATATTCAGAGGCTAGAAGTATTGCTTCGCTAATAAATAGCTTTGGTATCATCGTGCTTTCATTTTCTAGAATGCTGATAGAGAATTCCAATTTATAAATAAAAAAATGTTATTGAAATGATTGAGAACACTCTTACTTTACTAGAAACGTTTTATAACTGAGTACACTCTAGGCTTTACTAGTCTAGTGTACGGGTTATTTGAGTACCAAGAAGTTTTTATATTTATGATAATTTAGTTTATGTAATGTATAAAAAAAATGTTTTAGTATAATAGGTAGTATGCACCACATTAAAGCAACGTTTGGAATAAGCATACTTCCTTAAACAGATAAGATGAGGAACGATTCTTTTTTTATTATTATAAAAATGGTCCTTCGAGCCGGATTTGATTGTTTTATTTTTATTTCGACTACGTAGAAAAGCTAGGTAAATGCATGGAACATCTGATGGTGAGATATATCTGCTACCCATAGATATAATTTTTTTAATTTCTTTCACCCGTCCTACCGGAACACAGCAATACGTATTGCGTAGAATATTTAATTATGTATGGGCCAAACTTACTCCTCAAAGGGAGAGGTGGCCTTAGCCCAACAGTGGGAAATTTACAGGCTGTTGTTGTTTTGACTAGGTGGTATCTATTAGTCGTAATATTTGTGTTTAAGTTGATTTATATTTAAATAAATATTAATATAATTATAAAGTGCATGGTTTGCAGCGTTCAATACATGCTGGATGTTTTATCCTATTATGGTTACGGAATTATATTATCTAACGTGTACGTTTAAATTTGCATCTCGTTTGGGGATTTCGCGCAACGAAATTCCATAAATGTATATTTACGTGAACACATTTGTGTGTGTTACATGGGGATATATGTGTGTGTATGTGAAATTAGCATTCAATTTATTAATGGTAGTGTTACTGTCGTAATGTGATTGAATTATGTCATAGATTTTTTTTTGCGTTTTCAATGTGGAAAAGTTATGTCAATTCTTAAGGCATGAGTATAAGTCACAACATAGTCCAAACTCACAACATAGTCTGTGTAGCCTCGTATTCGTTGTTATGTTTTTGTATTTTAATTCAGAATCATTTATTCATTGTTTATTTATTACTTTTTACGTGACATCTATCAACATTGTGTTTTTTTTTTTTGGAATAGGTTTAAGGTAAGTAGTGACCATCACCCATAGACAATGACGCTGTAAGAAATATTAACTATTCCTTATATCGTCAATGCGCCACCAACCTTGGGAACTAAGATGATATGTCCCTTGTGCCTGTAGTTACGCTGGCTCACTCAACCTTCAAAGCGGAACACAACAATACTGCGTACTGTTGTTTAGCGGTAGAATATCTGATAAGTGGGTGGTACCTAGCCAGACGGGCTTGCACATCATTAAGAAATTGTTAACTAATATTAAGTTTGTATAATTCAATGGAAAACAGTAATTGGCTCTGCCTGTATACGGAATTTTTAATGTTTATATTTTGTATAACATGTTGTTTGAAAATAAATAAATCAACAAAAAACTTTAAAAGACACATGATTGAACAATAAACTATTATAAAACGTAGTATATAAAGCTATAAAATATAAACAGTATAAAATTATAAAAACGACAAGGAATACTGAAATAACACTTCCCTGAGTTTTATATGAGTAATTTAAATTTAATTTTAAATACCTTGTGGTGTTATTTCTGCCTTGAAAAGAACAAGAGCTCAGTCTTTCTAGTTCTTGTCATTAGAAACTACATTCCAAACCGTTGGTAGTCTTAAATTTAATTTAATCTTTGTTTATTTAAAAGTACTCGTAGTAGACTACGTGAAATATTCGATTTCTTTTTTTATACTTTTTTACATAAATATTGGCCAACATTACGTACATTACTCTGATTCCAATGTAAGTAGCTAAAGCACTTGTGTTATGGAAGATCAGAAGTATCGACGGTACCACAAACACCCAGACCTGGGACAACATAGAAAACTAATGAACTTTTTCTACATCAACTTGGCTGAATCGAACTCAGTACCTCGGAGTGGCTTACCCATGAAAACCGGTGTACACACAACTCGACCACGGAGGTCATCGTATTTATATTTTGATTCATAGATAGAAATATATGTATATGGATGAAAAGCGTTAGTGAATGCACAGTAATTGCGTGATAGAGTAGCTAATTAAGGTGAAATTGTATAATAACTTTACTGTTTAACCTTTGAAATAATATAAAATATTTAAAGAAACATTGCAATGCCGTTCGTAGCAATTACAAAAGAAATTGCCTTTTAATTGCGGACTTTATGTTTTTTTTTTATTTCAAGTATATTTATTAGTCGCTTAAATCGTAGTCACATTCGAAATAGATGATTAAATTAGTTTTAATTGACTAGTAATTTACTCTGTGGTTAGATATAAACCGTGGCCACTGATCGAGCGATTCCAGTACTAAACTTCAAACGGGCTACTAAAACGTTATTGGATTTCACTGAAAGTTTATTATTTTGGGAGTCAAAGTCAAGAAACCTGCATATGACAAATTTTAAAGAAATTCTGCCACATGTGTATTCCACCAACCGGCATTGGAACAGCGTGGTGGAATACGTTCCAAACCTTCTCCTCAAAGGGAGAGGAGGCCCAGCAAATTTACAGGCTGTTGTTGTTGTTGTTGTTGTTATTTATTTATTTATGAAACAGAACTGTGCGCATATCATTATATGATATGATTGTTCCAATTTTATATTACAGGACGATTAATAACAATATTTATAATAAGTCTCTACGTCACTAAGGCTGCAACAAAATAAAACCCTGTCTGATATAACATTGAGAGTACGTAACGTGCGCGACAGTGGCGTCTCCTTGATCGACTTGGTTCCTGTTGGGAACTGCTAGTAACGAGGGTCCATGTCTAAGCCAAACTGTCTGGGGCACAAATACTGGCCTAATACATCAGCATTATGGACCTGGATACCTCGATACCTCTCGATATCTTAAATATATAGATTACTAGTCGCCCGCGGCTGAGCTCGCATTTTAGGGAGCGCGATTGTCATTTGTTAGGCAAAAAACAAACTAGGAGTTCAAGTTTTCTTCACACCAAATTTCATCAAATTTTCTTTATTGGTTAGGTTGTAAAAGACAGACGGACAGAGTTACTTTCACATACATAATAATAATCCCTTCTTACCCTTATCCTTGTATTAAGTGCTGTAAATGCCTGTAGTGGTGTATCACACTGCACTGGTCCGTGTACTTTTATTACATAAGTGTTTTTGTGTATATGCCGATGGTGTTTCAAATAAATAAATAAATTAAGTGTGAACACTCCCGAGCCTCTGATAACACGTTAAGCTGTTTTTTCTCGCGCATGACGTCATTCCGGTAGTTTTTAGTGAGGTAATAAAAAGAGCACCTGTGCTGGCCCGGGTTCTTGCGCTTTATTAACCGACTTCAAAAAAAGGAGGAGGTTCTCAATTCGTCGGGGCCTTTATTTTTTTTTTTTATTTTTATGTATGTTACCGAATTACTCGAAGATGGCTAAGCCGATTTGGACAATTCTTTTTTTGTTTGAAAGGGCATGTTTTACAGGTGGTCCCATTGTCAGGAGATCAGGATCTGATGATGGGATCCTGGCGAAATCGAGGGAACTCCTCAAATTTTATAGGCACACCTATAGTGATTATATATGCTCCCGAAAAGTGACATTTGATGAAGTGGAACTGATGATGAAGACCACAACTGGTAATCAGAACCTATTAGTAAGTAACTACTTTACGGGTTTAGTTCTATTTCTTTAAGATAGTCTTCAAGCAATTGATGTTAGTAAACATGCATATGATGAAGTCTAGCTATGGTGGATTACCAGGAGAATTCCTCAATGGTTAACGGCATTGCATCAAATCAAATCAAATCAAATCAATTTTATTCAAGTAAACTTCACAATGAAGCGTTTTTGAATCGTCAATAATCAAATACTACCACCGTTTCGGAAAGCAGCTTCTAGCGAGAAGAAACGGCAAGAAACACGCAATTTTTAATCACCTTTTGAAGTCGGTGCCAACAAAGTAAATAAATTCCTATATTGAAATCATTTAATTTGTATCGATAGTAAGGTTTGTCCAATGGTATCATCTATACAATAAATAGATTTAGTTTTTGTATGTATGTATTATGTACCTATATTAGCAATGTTGGCACCGACTTTGAGAGGTGATTAAAAAATCGTAAATTGGATATGGATGTAACTGATTATTTTTTTCTTTTTAGTTCATTTTTGAAGGCGGTTTTTCATTTATTTATAAAAACTTATAATACGTAATACGTCCTTGATTTGTCTCCCTTCAGATTGGTTTGTGTGACACCAATGTCAGGGCATCATCTTCGTTATGCTTTATAATAGTGAATTTAAGTTTAGTAATTGAATTTTTGATTTAAATACTCTGCCTCGCTTACTTATTGACAATATAATAGCAGATTACTTATTGAGGATAGCCATTGAATGTTTGCGCAAATATTGGTCACCAAGACCAACAGCCACGGCCAAACTTAGCGAATTAAAAAAATCATTCGCTGTACATTTTCCTAGGTATCATTTATGAACTGCGTTTGAGAAAATGATTTTAAACACTTGATGTGCTCGAGAGAGTAAGTTTCATGGTTTGGTGCTAGTCCTTGCCTTTTAAGGCACGCGGTAATTAAAACGTAGTGTTTAAAGTGTAGCCTGTAGTGTACTCTCAGTAATGAAAAAGGTGCAAACATTTATCACTTTTGTGTCTTAGAAAACGTAATATCGCTGTTAGTTTTTCTTGCTTTGTGCGATAAGTGTGCGGCTTTCAGTACTAGGCTTACTTCTGCACACTTGCGATGGAAGTGTCTCATAGTTTGTCTAAGAATTCAGTGATTTAACGGCGACGTTTGGACTGCAATTAAAGCAAGATTCAATGTCGTAATCTTGTGTGTTTCGAGAACCTAATTTGTGTTTTCATGTAATGCTTTTTTGAGGAACATATTACGATGTTGTAATCTACAGATTAGTAGTACTTTAGTAGTGTGACGCGTTGTCAAACTCAAACTCAAATTACTTTATTCAATATAGAAGCATTATACTTACTTATTGATAGACAAATTAAATAATCGGTTCGAAGAATTGATCTATTGGAATATAATTTCGGTTAGATAAGTTTGTTATTTTAATTGGTATTTTTACAAATATATCTTTTTATAGAATGAGCGATATTTATGTTAATGTAAGTTGTTGAATTTTTGATGGTGTCTTGAGTCATTTTATATAATATGATAAATTTAATAATGAACGACAATTAAAATAGTTTTTAAAATAAACTCGTCTCAAGACTATTTTGTCTTCCGTGTATAGCTCCCAGTCAGACACTTGAAAATCTCTCGCAAACAGAAGCTTTGAGGAACGGCGCGAATTTGATATGCTTGCTTGACTTTAGCTCTGCTATTTAAACTAGTAAAGCAGTTTTCAGTTTGTGTTTGTTTGAGAAACTAAAAGTATAATAATAAAAGTTTCACACTTAAATATTTCTATGAAGTACTGTAGCTTACATAAGATACTAAGTAGGAAGTTTATTTACGAAGGTTTGATGAGTTCATAGTACAGTCAGATTAAGAAAACCTTCGTCAGTTTACAGCGTCATTCCCTTGTCCAGTCTTAAACTCTTAGTACCTTTTGAATCTAAACATCAAATAATAGGTAAAGGAGATTATCGCTTATACTGAGCACACGAAATTAGATATTAAGGTGATGCATCTTTTCTTATCCCGACTGTATATTGTAAAATATTTTTTGTGTTGGTGGTAGAACTTTGTGCGGGCTCTGGATATCACCCATTTACCAGATATTATACAGCTAAGCAGTCGTACTCGCTATAATTCTGTTCCTGTATGAGAGAGAGCCATAACATCTTAGTTCCCAAGGTGTATGAGTATTGGCAATCTTAGTTCCCAAGGTGTGTGGGGTATTGGCAATTAAGGTTATAGTTGATGACATGATGACAACTTATCAGGTGGCCAATTAGGATGCCCGCCTACCTATATAAAAAAGTCCTAACATAATTAATCAATCATGATCTATATATAGTTTGTTTAAGGGCCTAGATGTCATTTTTGTTCTCGTTACCAAAAATAACTGGAGAAAACGGTAATGATGTATGTACCTGTAATTGGACCATGTTGGGCTCAAATGTACCAACCCACACAATCTATAACATTCTTGTTTTACCTTTATTAGTGAATTTGTTATTGGGTACATTTCTACCCAACTTAAGTGGATCGTTCCGTATGATTTATAAGAAATTAATATCAGAAGTATAATTATTCTTCATAATATTGTGTATGTACATATATACATGTGAAACATTGCTAGCGACCTTCCCCGCATTCGCACGGGTGCCATACTGATATTACATAAATTATTTTGAAGACTTTTTTAAGGTACATTACTGTATTATATTATTTTGATCTATCTTATTGGATTCAGCCAGCGTTTGCAATGTAAGCACCAAAAATGTGTTTATTTACGACATCACATAAGAAACTTCTACAAATATCAGTATTTCTTTACTATATTGTACAAAAACCTTCCCCTCAAATCACCCTGTAAAAAAACTGCATCAAAATCCGTTACGTCATTTAAAAGATCTAATCATACATAGGTACAGACAGCGGTAAGTGACTTTGTTTTAAACTATGTAATGATGTATCATGCTATATATTTAGCACTATACATTGTTTCGTTTTATGATAGTGAGAATCTCTTTTTCGAAGCACGTCAAGCATTTCTCGATAAAGATTTCCTACTGTGGATTCTCAAGAACTAGACGAATGTATGTATGTATATCTGCCACACACTGGCAGAAGTTTTATTCTCACACAGGGTTGATTAAGTACAGGATGTACAGCGTTACCTATTTAACTGCTATGATGCTTAGGAAAATTGAATTTTCTTAATATCGAAACGTAATTAATTTTTGGCAAGACCCTGTCTTGAACCCATCACACAAAGGTTACAAAATCTTCTTATAATCACCTTATATATTAAAACAATTTTCCCTTTATTTTTTCTTAATACAACCAAATTGAATTGCTATACGTTTTTCTTATCCTTCTTATTCTAAACCGACCCTTTCGTTTTATCCGCATAAATGACACTCTTAGCTATCCTCTGTAAACTGAATACGTCTTAAGGAGCGTAAAGCCGCTAAAATGTAAGTTTATGTTTGTTATTGCTTAAGGGAAAGCTGATGTCGGAGGGTCGGAGATGCGATGATATAAATAAAATCGCTCGTGGCAGAATTTCATACTACTCGAAGGTTTCCTTACAATCTATTTTTATGTCAAGGGTGACAAAAAATATTATAAGCACAACTTAACCTTTAAGTACTGACGTGCATTTTTTGTAACGTTAGTACCGACGTGAGGCCTGAGAGGCCGCGTATATAATATCAGTTTTTTTATGACAAAAGTATGAGTTGAAAATTTTTTCTTAGATTATGTTGAAAACTAAAGGGTTTTACGAAAAAATGAGCATAGAAATAAATTCTACTTAACGAAACGTGTATAACACAATAATATTATTTGGCTTCAATTTCGGGAAAAATTTAGACCATTCGATATAAAAAATCAAAACACAAAAAATACTCCTTTCAGAATAGCAAAAAATAGCATTTCTCACTTATGACTAATATAACTCTTAGATAAAAAATAATATATTGACATAAACCTTCTGAATAAAAAACATCCACAGTCCAACTACTCCTTAAATTTTAAGCCCTATCAGGTCACACTTGTTTAGCGCACTACAAACAAACGTATTGATTACACGAATAGTATGTATAGATCGATTTTTTTTTTAATTTAGGTTGGTGTGAAAGAAAATATGAAGCTGAGGAGACACAATTCTTGACTTCCACAGCTTCAACCACTCTTGCCAAACTCATTCTACGTTCACGTGCAACCTTAGGCTACAAAGTCTTGAAAAAGATTGGTTTCTTGAAGTCTCTTTGTCAAAGATACCTCTCCAGCAGTTGGAGTAAAGTATCCATAAGAAAACAAATAAATAGATATTAAAGTCCGTTTTCAAATATTATCGTACATACGTCTGGGCAATTAATAAAACCGTTAAACTAATCATTGTTGACACAAAAGTATTACAATGTTCCCCTAACTGTTATCGACAAACATATCATACCAATATCGATACCTTCTTAATCAAAATGGCCGCCTTCCATAGACGCGAAGCTCCACTGGAATGTCATTAACAAGACACACTTTTCATAGACCTTTAGAAACAATATCACATTGATTTATCGTTTAAAAATAAACGCCGCTTGACGTCATTGCCTATTAAGTATCCAATGATCACGCGACACTTGACTTATTTCTGTAACAGTATCATTAATTATTTTGGTACCTATTTCTTTCATTTAATTTCGTTAATCTATATGTAATGGTAAGGCTAGTGCTTCCCGGATGTAACTTAAAAGTAAAATATTTGAAGTGAAAAGTCATGAGTATAAATCTTTATCCAATATATTTTAATTAAGTAGGCTTTTACAAGAAATTTTTGAAATGTCATTTAACAATTTACATTAAGTGAACCACCGGTTCAGAATGCAGATTCTATCGAGAAGAACCAGCATGAAAATTAGTAGTTACTCTTTTCCAACATTAAAAATACAAAGTCTTGTTAGTTAAATACAATTATATATATGAATTGGTATATTTATTATATATTTTCTAAGCAATTTTCTTTTATATCCTCGAATCATGGATAGACATGATAAGTGTAATTATTTTAAATTATACCATAAAAATGTAAAGGACAAACAGTGTATCTACATAAATCACATTAGGGAAGAGTCCGAATAAGGAATATATAAGTAAAAATAAACTTCTTAAGTCTGAAGCATCACTTTATAGTTACATACCTAACGTATGGTATGCGTAGTGGTGACTTACCATCACAAATCAAATTTACATTGAATATACATCAAAATTAAATAAAGTAATTTTAAAACTATTATGTACCTACGTGTCAAATATGCACATTTTTTTCAGCAGTTTCCCGCGGCTTTCCTAGTGTGGAAGTTTCGTATATTTACAGATTAACAACTCAGAGGTTTTTTCACGCCCTTAGGGGTAGAATCTACATAAACGCTTAAATACGTTTCTACTTATTTTTTTTTAATTAAAATATGACGGAGTGCCATACAATCTTTCAATACCTATTTCACTCCCTCAGGGTTATAATTTCCAAATTCTTTAATAGTTTTCACTCGGCGACAATGGACCAGTCAGTCATATTATTTTATAAGTATAGATTCAAGCATTTCTTTGGTCAAGTTACTATGAGTAATTATACAGATAGATATTTTTTTGTATATAAAACAAATCAAATCTTTCGTTACGACGATGACCTTACGCTTCTCAACACGAGTGTTTGCGTGTGAGCGCTAAGCGCCTAACCGACTGTCGGTTATACGGAGTGTTAAGCTTTATCAACACGCTCGTATTTATGCAGCCTAAAATGTTTCAGATTTTCAGACACGGATATTGAATTTAATATTATAATAGCCTTAAACATTCGATAGCAAATAAGAACAAATTTCGCAAACTGTAATTGAGAACAAGAAAGTTAAGTGCTATTCCCAACTTGAACTCACAAGCTTCGTTCACGATTCTTGTGTTCTTACCACTGGACTACATAACAATACAGTAAACAGTAACAGCCTGTGAATTTCCCACTGCTGGACTAAAGGCCTCCTCTCCCATTTTTTGGAGAGGATTGGAACATATTCAACACACTGCGCTGTTCCATTGCAGGTTGGTGGAATACACATGTGGCAGAATTTCTATGAAACTTGACACATGCTGGTTTCCTAACGATGTTATTCTTCACTTCAATCAGTGGTGCTTGCCTGGGTTTGAACTCGGAATCATCGGTTAAGATGCACGCGTTCTAACCACTGGGCCATCTCGGCTCTTACCAGCTCATAATCCAATGTAATGAATAGGATATTTCAATCAACGGTAAAGTTTCCACGGGAACAATATAACCTGACATTATAACAACGCATTATATAACGTATGGATTGTGTTTCCGAACATTCAGGAAATCATAGCAATTCTACTTTTTTTAAGCCTAAGACAAAGATTCACATTTGCCGTACCTTATAGACGATGGGAAAATGACTAACTATGATATTACAATCAATTATATACCCTATTTAAATACACTATAAGTGCATAATCGTTTGAAGTCATTTTAACATTATAGTGCATTCGATTTTAAATTTTATGTTCGAGATAGTTAAACTTAAATTGGATTGCAGATTTTCAATGTATGTCTTAAGCAAGTTTCGTGGGAAAATTCGCTCCATTGTTTTCCCTGTTCTTTGTAACCTTCGGTCTAATTCGGTTCAATGAACCGGTCCGTGACGTGTTAAATTATTTTTAGAGGCGAATTTTTAATGTTCGCTCTCTTCGCTAGACTTAAATCTCTTATCAGATATTGAATATTTTTTCATTTCTTTGACCAAATATTATGAGATTTATGTTTAAAAATCCTGATACTTACGGTCAGGAAACTACAATTGTAGTAAATTACTAGATGTACTTTACACAAACTCATCACAAATTTTACTATCACTAACTCCCTCACATCATCTTAAGACAAATTTAATCTAAATCATTCCAACGGTTTCAACGTGAAGACAATGTCCCTTTCGTATTCAAAATCAAAATCAAAGTAAACTTTATTCAAGTGGGCTTGTACAAGCACTTTTGAATCGTCATGTAACAATTAAGTGAAGCTACCACCGGTTCGGAAAGTAGATTCCACCGAAAAGAACCGGCAAGAAACTCAGTAGTTATTCTTTTAACTTTACATTAAAGTATTAGTAGAGATATAAAAAAAATATGTATGCCGACGAATCATTAATATTTTGAAGATCCTGAACCTTCTACAGCTCAATAGAAGAAATGACTGATTAATTGGCTGATGATGAGTCTTAAGTATTCACATAATAAATATTTAAAGAAATTTTACATCAAATCGACGAAAACAAATTATATTTTCTAAATGAAACCTTGAAATTGTTCGGTAATCAAACAATGCTCACATCTCCGCCTTAATGGTGATTCGTTCAGACATGAAAAAAGTTGAGTGCTTTCGAATATCGCTCATTTTCTCTCTGGGTGATGTCATAAAAAAAAAAAAAAAACATTTCTGCACCGTCTCCAAGAGAGAATGTCAAGAACATACATACGGAAAGATCTATAACAAAGCTGTCTACAAGACCAAATTTTGAAAAGATTGGATAGACTTTGTAATGGGCTAAATATATATTTGAATATATATTTATTTGAAATATATACTAATTATTATATTATGCTATATTTGAATATATATTGGGCTAAAATAATGTGCTAAAATAAGCCCATGTAGGGCTTATTTTAGCACAATCAATGTCAATTCAATCAAATTTAATATCCTTCATATAAAAATAAGTTGTTAATTCAGTAATCTTTATATCTCTACATTTGATAGGCTATTTATTGAGAATGGTTACTTACTTAATTTAGTTGTATATGCTCGCGTTTTAGCGTGTTGGTTGTCATGCGTCAAGCAAAGAAATACCCAAGTTTGCTTCATACTAAATTTCATCGAATTCGGTTCAGCAGTTTCGTCGTGAAAAAGTGACAGAGAGGTAGATATATTTACTTTCACATTTGTAATAAAACTACTCACACAACATTAATTTATGTCACTATATATTACTTTATCAATCGATACATACTCGTATATTCAAAATCAAAATAAACTTTTTTCAAGTGGGCTTTCACAAGCACTTTTGAATCGTCATTTAACAATTAAGTGAAGCTACGACCGGTTCGGAAAGTAGATTCTACTGAGAAGAAGAAGATTCTACTTGTATCGAATAATACGCCTTTTTTACCAATGTATTTTTATAAACGATTTGAATTTACGAGACGGCAAAGTTAAAAATGTCTGCGGAGTTTTATTATAGAAATGGATACCTTGCCCCAAGGAAGATTTATTATTTATCCGCTTATAGTATATAAATTACCTATATTAACCTTTTACCGCCCATCTACGAATGTAGCTTTCTTCTCCCTTGCCCGTTTAAAATCAACCGCCTTTTGTTTTTCTCGTGCCAGGCAGTACCAGTCGCCGCACCACGCCACGAGAGGAAGTGACGGGAGTCCCACTATACTGTGTCGATAACCGAATCAATAATCATACTAATAAATGTTATTTGAATTAAAAAATCAAAATTGTACTATATATTATTATTTCTATTAAAATTATATAAGTATATTTAAAATCATGACACATTTATAATATGAATGTAGTTTTTTTATGATATATTATTATATATTTTTATGATTATCTCATATAAATATGAGACAACATCACGTACATTACTCTGATCCCAATGTAAGTAGCTGAAGCACTTGTGTTATGGAAATCGGAAGTAACGACGGTACCACAAACACCCAGACCTAAGACAACATAGAAAACTTATGGTAATCTACATCGACTCGGCCGGGAATCGAACCCGGTACTTCGGAGTGGCGTACCCATGAAAACTAATGTACACACCACTCGACCAGGGAGGTCGTCAAAACAATATTAGTTTCAATAAAATATCTTCACAAGATCGTATCTGATTCAGCTGCGGTATCGCCGTATCGAGGACCACAGAACACAATGTGTATTGGAAATCGCTACAGCCATTGTCTTAGTTAATTGCAAAGTCAGTAGCACCGCTTTCAATCCAAGTTTAATCCGTAGTTTAAAATTGTGATTTTATGTTTATTTATAGACTATCTTTGCCGGCGACTCTGACTGACGTCGACTGAATTTAACAAAGTGTTGTAGCCTAAGCTACTTGCTATTACATCAGCTATCTGACATGAAAGTACCATCAAAATTGGTACAGCCGTTCCAAAAAAACAGATAGACAAAAATTGTAAAAAGTGTTATTTTGGTATTTGTACTGTGTATACATTCATATGCATTTAGTAAAAAGCGGGTATTTTAATATTACAAACAGACACTGCAATTTTATTATATGTATAGACGTTAGTGCTGTATCTTCTTTTTTCAAATCTCTAATCATTGATGAAAGAGTGAGTGAAAATTTTATTTAACTAAACAACGTAAACTATTTAGTGGGCATCAATACCCAGAGTTATTGGCGTATGGAATATTCATAATTTCTTAGCCAACCATTGCGTCACCAGCTATAGTAGCTTAATGTACCCGCCCAGTCTTAACTTTGAATCACATACTCAAACCGGAATAAACTAATACTAAATATCACTGCTTTATGGTAGGATAAAATATGAATGGGTGGTACCTACCTAAGCGGTTTTGCACAAAGCTTTACCATTAAGTAAGGTAATTTGCGCTAGAAGTATTGACTAAACCATTAACTACTAAATAAATCCGTCATTGAACTCGAAGTCCAGAATTTAAAATACAGAATTATTAACAAGATACTTATCAGTAACATAATTTTGTTTACTAGCGACACGCCCCGACTTCGCACGGTTGCAAGACTATCATCAGTGTTTCTTTACTATATTGTACATACATTTCTGGTTTCGAACGGATACAATACTGATACGAAATACACTACAGAATTTGTATATTTAGGACATCACATTAAAAACTCAAAAATCAAAAAAAAACAAAATAAACTTTATTCAAGTGGGCTTTTACAGGCACTTTTGAATCGTCATTCAAACTTCTGAAATTATCAGTGTTTTACTATATTGTGCATGTAATATATACAAAAACCTTCCTCTCTAATCACTCTATCTATTAAAAACCGCATCAAAATCCGTTGCGTAGTTTTAAAGATTTTAGCATACATAGGGATATAGGGACAGAAAAAGCGACTTTGTTTTACACTGTGTAGTATTTCCTCATTCAACTAAATAGTAACCACAGTTTCATATTTTTAATGTAAAAATGTACGCAGACTTCGCGGAGTCGGAAACAACTCCAACAAAGTTTGAACATGCTTATAAAATAGAAAACAAAATTATTATTTATAAACTATTTGTCGTCGAACTATTCTGAAATTGTTTTAAAACATTAATTCTATATTATTATTTAGTTGATTTTTTTTATTTACTTTATCTATACTTCTTTACTAACATTATAAATGTGTAAGTAACTCTGTTTGTCTGTCGCTCCATCACTACCAAACCACTGAACCGAATTTGATAAAATCAAAATCTAAATGAAAATAAACTTTATTAAAGTAGGCTTTTCGTCATTTAACAATTAAGTGAAGCTACCGCCGGTTTGGAAAGTAGTTTAGAAAAACCGGGAGAAACTCAGTAGTTGCTCTTTTTCAACATTTAATAAATATAGTTATGTTAGTTAAATGCAATTAGATATGTGATATCAAGTAAATTTTAATATCGGGAAAACATGTGACAACCAACAACCGTAAACGCAAATGAAAGCGCGGGCGATTACTAGTATTATATGAAAACATTATGCGGAGGGCTCTACATGTTCTAGATATCTGCAGCCAAAAAAATATAACATAATACAGCTATCGTAACGTTCTCCTGATCGATTTGATTTGCCATTTCACAGCTTAACTAATGAAGTAATAATGCCGAGTATAGTAGTGTAGCTTCAGATAAACAGGAACATCAAATATGGTTTACAATATTTATTTTTACAGTTTTCTTTACAATCATCCATTATCTTCCGTATTTAAAGGCAGATTAACAATTCCCATGTCAAATTTAATAATATTCTATTTCTACTTTTATTTATAAAAATGTCAAACAAAAAAGTATTCATTATATTCATATAATTCTGTGACTGAATATAGCTCAACAACTAGAAGTTATATAACATTTAATGATTATATTTAAAATACTTTATAGGCTTACAGTAGGGTACAAGTGTAATACATTCTCATATCTTTTGAGATGATTATTCCAACACGGGAAGAATCGAGATTCAGAACTAACATCGTAACGTACTGTCTGAAGTACGGAAGTGTAGGCTCTGTCAACTTTCAATAATCTCGAGTCGTAGCACGATAGGTTTTTTTGGTTTATTTTGCTTGGAAGCAAAGCAGTATGGCTATCAACATTGTTTTTCCTGACACAAGTAAACAATGTTTTTTGAGGTTTTTCCGAACCTATACGTATTGGGAACCTTCAAGAAAGGAGTACTCCTTCCTTAAAGGTCGGTAACGAACCTGCAAGCTCCCCGGCGTTGTAGATGTCCATGGATGGCTGTAGTCACTTTCCATAAAGTGATACTCCTGCTCGTTTACCAAATCAAATCAAAATAAACTTTATTCGAGTAGGCTTTTACAAGCACTTTTGAATCGTCATTTCACAATTAAGTGAAGTTACCACCGGTTCGGAAAGTAGATTTGACCGAGAAGAACCGACAAGAAACTCAGTAGTTACTCTTTTTTAACATTTAAAAATACAAAGTAATGTTAGTTAAATACAATTATTTAAATTAATATATCCTGCGTGGAAGTCAACAGATATTAGCTCCACGCTTTTTTATCATCTCTAAAATTAAAATCTTGTATTAAATATGCTTTTGCTCTACCAATGTATTTTTTACAAACGATTTTAATTTACTAAACGTTACAAAGTAAAAAATGTCTGCTGTCAAAAAACACATAAAAAAAAACAGTCTGTATGTAATTTCTATATATGTTACTTTGATCATCATTTAAGGCCGACATACGTCGATTAATATACAATCCACGTAAAGCATTCGTAAGTGAGATTTAAATACATACAGCGCCATCTATTATTCTACAGTTGAAACACCCATTCTCAATGTTACCGGCTCTCATCAAAGGTATGAATGCCATTAATTTATTCTATCTTTAATTGGCAGACTTCATTTACCTGCCTTTGATTATATTTCATTCTATTGCCAATACTCAATGGAGAGTGAAAACGAGTTTCATACAAAGAGATCATTATTGTATTAATTCTTTTAGCATTTGTCTCATTAGAATTGCTTTTTAAATAAAAAAAAAATTACGACTGTAAGACTTTCCTTGCTTAGGTTTTATATATTAAAAAAAGTAATATAATTTTTAATTGACCTAATATGTAAAGTATGTTTTATATGACAATATTATTAATAACTACATATTTATATCCTCCTTGAGATATGAGACGGCTGTCGTTGAAATATTTCAAAATGAGATATTTTTTACTATTTGTGCCTCGTGAACATATTCGTAGATAATGTCGAAATATCGAGCTCCACCAAATAAAAACAAAAGAAATATACTAAATATCCCCCTTCAAATACTTGTAGTATAATATTTTAATTCATTCAACAACCATTTTACTTAAATTAGGGGGAAAGACAAATCTACGTGATAGAAAAGCATATTCTAGAATGTACATGTCAAAAAAAAACAGTGGAGTATTAAAAATAAAGGGCTATTAATTTTACCATAACAAAAAAACTTTGATTTTCTCATATACAAACGAATGGGTCCAATAAACGAAATCATAACAATCCTTCCATCAGATAAAATAACACATTTCAAAGGACTCTCATCAACTTAAAAAGTCCAACAATAAAATTGACTCAATTCTTCATACACATGAAAAATTAAATCCTTATTTTTTTAAAGGTTTTCTGGACGGTGAAAGAACGAATGTTCAATCTGTGTGTAAATAAATATAAAACGCATTAACCTCCTCTGTGTAATCGTGTAAACAAAACAAAAATAAACTCATACAAATATGTTTTTTAGTTTTAATCTAAACTGCAGTATTTTTAAACAGAAAGTAATTCAAGCCGGTGAAAGCATTTGCATCGCTTAAAATAGCTTAAATTCGTGTTTTAGCGTAATTTGTGTAATTTACACAGCGTAATAGCTTAAAAGATAGCGTCTTAAGCTATTTTCTTTGAAAAGCCGGATAAAGGTCCACCCACACTTTATTTATGAGGTAGTTTTAGGATAATCACATACTATTTATCCGTTTACAGACTGTAATATGCATGGTTAGTTAAATATGAGGGTGGTTCCACACGGGACTATGTTTCAGACGAATTTGTAACATGATATGAGTCGTATAAAATAGTCTTTGTACCGTCCGAATCTAAGGTGTTAATATTTTGACGACCTCCGTGGTAGAGTAATGGGTACACTGGATTCCATGGATACGCTACTCCGATGTCCCGAGTTCGATGCCCGGCCGAGTCGATTAAAAAAGTCCGTTAGTTATTCTATGTTGTCTTGAAGAATACCTTACCTGAACTCTATCCGGTTCTGTTGGATTGTCATTCCGTCGATTTAAGAAATACAGGAAGAAGAGTGTGTTGAAAGTCAAACTCAAATAGGCACTAGATTTCTTCTACTGAGTTGGTTTCCATTTTTGATCAAATGAAACATGTTTTTTTAAAACAATTATTACCTTTTGTTATTAACAATATGACTAATGATTTCTTTTTTTATCAGGTACGTTCGCATCCATAGCAAGCATTCATAATCGTAAGTCAAACACTTGACAAATAAAATAATGGTATTTAAAAAAAAAAGAGTAAACAAACGAAAAAACCGTTAGCATACGTTTCAATTAAAATTTAATCAACGGTTAATTTTGAAATATGAACGTCGAAAATTGAATAACAAACATTTGTTAAAAAATATATATGTGTGTATTTTTTTTTTTCCGTGAAACGAACTCACTCCGAATGAAATGTAAATACCGGTTTTATTTCGTTCCGATTTGACGAATGCGAAAATTTTATAACGAATTTTACGGTTTTACACATTTCAGTAATTATTGTTGGGCATTCATACGACGACAACAGCCTGTCAATTGGCCACTGCTGGGCTAAGGTATCCACTCCCTTTGAGGAGAAGGTTTGGAACAAATTCCACCACGCTGTTCCAATGTGGGTTGGTGGAGTACACATTTTTTTTATGACGTAGGTTGCAAATGAGCAGGAGGCTCACCTGATGGAAATTAACTACCACCGCCCATGGACATCTGCAACACCAGGGGACACCTGCAAGCAGGTGCGTTGCCGGCCTTTAAGGGAGGAGTACGCTCTTTTCTTGAAGGTTCCCATATCATATCGGTTCACACATGTGGTGAAATTTCTACGAGATTAGATACATGCAGGTTTCCTCACGATGTTTTCCTTCACCGGGCTGGAATATTGTTACATAAGTGTTCTCAAAGATGTCGAGAAAGGAGAAGCGACTTCATTTTTTTTAATATTACTTTTTCCCTGGGTGTCATTAATATGGCTCGAGGCGGACGCATAAATTCCAATTTTAACGACACCTGCCGTCGCGGATGGTTTTATGCAGTGGTTGATCGCGAGCTGCGAGACTGTTTATCTGCTACGGAAAATGTTTTTAAATGTTTGCCTTATGTAATTTATTACTTATTAACGATAATTTATTTTTCACAACCGACAACGAAAAATGATCCACACCTGGCCGTAACTCTAATAAAAATTAAAACACTAATAAATAAAGCATATTATTCATTATTAGAATCTAATTAATAATAATAAAAAAATGTAGACTTATGTTTTTACAAATTCTAGGCAGGATATATATATATATTTAATTGTACCTTATAAAAATATTCTTACGATTCTATTAACTACTGACCGCCTTGCAAGTTTTTATTGGTAGCATATGATTTTGGCATCTCCTTTCCAAACCTGTAGCTTATATATATTCAATCAAGATTCCAATAGCAGTCTGTAATTAGGAAATCGCAAATATGTTCATGTACTATGAGATGTACAATGGTGACTAAACCACGCAAAACGTTGAGACTAAGATACGCTTGTGTGCGATTGCCTCCAAAACGATACTTGAAAATAATGGAATAAAGATTGCGCACACATTTGTGCAACATATTCCTTAAGTATGGCTGATCTACCGATATAAGACGTTTGATTTGTATGATGGATTTCTTAAATATATATAATATATATGGTAATAATTATTACGCAAACAAATAAAGGTAGTTTAACCCCAACACTTTAAGTTTCGCCCGGTAGGTAAGAGTTCCGGAGGCCCGATCCCCTTCACCCAAAACTTGATGGTTGTGCAGAATATGGTTAAATTACCCCAGAAGGGTACCATCTGCGACGGCGCTAGAGAACTCCTCTCTGGGCATCCATCATCAGGACGTACACAACCTGAGCAGGGATGCCCAGACTGCCCTCCAAATTCTGGAGGGGGCAATTTTGCGCTCGCTACTGTTCGATAGGCCTGCAACGCACCTGCAAGCCCCCGGTGTTGCAGATGTCCATGGGCGGTGGTGATCGTTTTCCATCAGGTGAGCCTCCTGCTCGTTTTCCCCCTATAACGTAAAAAAGCTATCTTTATGATTTTATTTGTTTGTTATGGTAACTGATCGTCATGAAATATGCCATACACGTCCGAACAAAACATAACATCCCCCAATTACATATCCAAGCAAAGCCACAAGTGCAAACTAGTATCTTATATCAATAACGTTTAAACGAGTGACTTAAATAAATATATCCCGCACAGACACAACCTTGTACCAACTTTAATGTAGATATAGATTTTTTTACAGCTGAAAAACAATTAAAATCCAATCACTCTTTCTTAGGACAGCCGTTGTCATAGATTATAAAGCTTGTCATTATTGTTTTTACTTTTTAAATATTCATTTATTCCACGACAGGGAATGTTTCAAGGACAAAAACAGTTGGAATATTCCGTAAATATTGCTGGGCAAAATTGTCCTGTCTTATTAAGTAATCTGGTTTGGATATTACTCCACCATACCACTTCATTGTTTGGTAGCAATATAATTTTATTTCCTCATGACATTTTCATGGGCATGAATTAAATTTAATTATTAGAAACAAAAAAGTTCAGTGATTAGAACAGCGTTTAATTTGACTAATGATTGTAGTTACAAATTCACTACAATATTTTCATGTGCATAATTTGAGTTTATACATGTCATTTTTGGCGGAGAAAAAATATCATGAGGATACCTCCATATGCTTAATTTCAATGAAGTAATGCTGTACACGTGGAACAGTTTGGTGGAATGATCTTCAAAACCTCATCAAAAGGAGAGGAAGCATTAATCTAGTAGTGAGAAATTTACAAGCTGTTACTTTAGGATATTAGTTATTATATACATCAATAAGACCCATTAATAAGTTGCTGGGATGTTTTAGTGAATTATAAAATATTCGTTAGGATACAAATACCCTACCATTTTATCAAATAATGCTCAACCAACACGTCTGCGATGAATCGCTTGCCAAGTCTCTTTGTCCCCAGAAGATGCGTTTGACCCTTAACGTGTGGCCGGTGGCTTACTGACGCATCAACGTCACAAGAACCTCGCTTGGTTAAGCCCTGGAATTAATTCCTTTAATATTAAATCAAGTTTAACACACGATAACACAATATCAGTAATTATTGATAACTATTAGGTAAACTAATTATACATAAACTATTCGTATTATGGATAGTTCCGCAAATTATGGGATGTAGGATGGTACACTAATTGACCAGGGTCAAATTGCAGGTGATTACTGGCTCACTATAGGGTAAGGGAACAAAAATGTTAGATGTTTGGCGTTATAATGGCTGGTCAAATAAACATTTAATTTGTTTATATACTATTAAGGAATGTAATGCTTTTGCCAATGATTTTTCCAGATCGATAAAATTATGGAACCTTTGAGAAAAGAGCTAGTTGATTTATTTTTATTGACGGAAATGCACATAGCTTCTTTCTTTTTCTGGCTGGTTTTTTTGGTATAATCTACTTTCCGAACCTATTCCTTACATCGCCTATGCGCCACCAACCTTGGGAACTGAGAGGCTATGTCCCCTGCGCCTGTAGTTCACTCACTCACCATTCAAATTGGAACACAACAATACTGAGTACTGTTGTTTGCCGTAAAATATCTGATGATTGAGTGGTACCTACCCAGACGGGCTTGCATAAAGCCCTACTACCAAGTAAATTTTCAAGATTTACAACTTATTACTGTTATAGTGGTCAGAATACAATATTACTAAGTATTCTTGCTTGGCGGTAGAATATATGCATATACCTATGCAAACGAATTTGTTCAAAGCCCTACCAACAAGTCTAATCACTCACTGAAA
This sequence comes from Vanessa cardui, assembly GCF_905220365.1. Classification (NCBI taxonomy): domain Eukaryota; kingdom Metazoa; phylum Arthropoda; class Insecta; order Lepidoptera; family Nymphalidae; genus Vanessa; species Vanessa cardui. The sequence continues at coordinate 421,820 of NC_061148.1, forward strand.
TAAGTATATATATTAATGACAATAATTATGAAGAGGTAATTATTTTTTCCATCCCCAAAACTCCACTTAAGTAATCAAAGCAGAATTTAACTTATAATAAAACGTCTTTTATATAAATAAATCAAAGATTTTTTTGTTAAAGCTATTACACGGTCCAATAATCTGCTTCAAGCACGCATAAAGGGACATTAATTATGATTCAAATATATTTTTATAAATCCCTTGATTATTTATAATTCTATTTTGACTAATTGCTCGCTTTTGATTTGTAAAAGCGATTATTTTTACTAGAATGATTACATTATAATTGATTTTTATATTTTTCTTTATATTTTATACAAATACCGATTAATTTATGTTAGTATTAATGTGGATTGACATTAAAGTAAAATAGTAAAGTAACAGCCTGTACATTTCCCACTGCTGGGATAAGGCCTCCTCTTCCATTAAGGAATGGGTTTGGAACATATCCCACCACGCTGGCCCAATGCGGATTGGTGGAATGCACATGTTGCAGAATTTCGATGAAATTAGACACATGCAGGTTTCCTCACGATGTTTTCCTTCACCGCCGAGCACGAGTTGAATTATAAATACAAATTAAGCACACTTATTTACTAATGACAATGACATTACTAAAGGCTAATTTATCCTAGCTTATCAATTATTTATAAAAGAAAATATATTAGTAGTAACAGCCTGTAAATTTCCCACTGCTGGGCTAAGGCCTGTTCAGCCTTTGAGGAGAAGTTTTGCGGCATATTCCATCATGCGGTTTTACATGTGGCTGAATTTCGTTGAAATTAGACACATGCAAGTTTCCTCACAATATTTTCCTACACTGCCGAGCTCGAGATGAATTATAAACACAAATTAAGTACATGAAAATTTAGGAGTGCTTGCCTGAGTTTAAGCCCACAGTAATCGTTTAAGAAGTACGGATTGGAACCATTGGACCAAATCTTAAGAAATATATTTTTTTAAACCTACATACACAATTATTAGACAATAGTTATTACGTCGTTGAAGCTATTGATCTCGATTCGATAGCATCGAAGTCAAATCTGATATTTATTTTTGTATCATGGAAAATATTTCAGATAATCGAATTCATCATCATCTCAAATTTGATATGATATAATTAGCAATATCGTGATGTCATCAAACTAAATATGAAACAATATTGGAAGTAACATTGAGAATATTCCAGACCACCAAAATTCCACCTTCGAAAATCAAATCGACGTAAACATTAGCATCATTGACGTCAGCGCCAGTTATAGCCAGGTCAAATATAATGAATATTATGTAACATTGAAAATTATCTAGATAAATATCTAGGTATATTGAATATCAAAATGACGTAATTACCAAATTCATTGACGTCATCAACAGCAAACATAACATAAGATCAAATCCGATACTATTTTTAGCACAGAAAATTAACAATTGCTGAAATGGCCTTGTGGTAAGAAAGCGTGCAGTTTAACTGATGATTGTAGGTTCAAACTCAGACAAGGAAAACATCGTGAGGAAATCTGCATGTGTAAAATTTCAACACAATTCTGCCACATGCGAATCCGCTAAACCGAATTGGGGCAGCGTGGTGAAATATGCTTCCAACCTTCTCTTCAAAGGAAGAGGAGGTCTAAGCCCAGCATTGGGAAATATACAGGCTATTACTGTACTGTACTGTAGATAAATAACCGAACAACCAAAAATTTTTGTAACTGTCATAGATAATTGACAAATTCGTATGAAAAGTTGGGGTGAAGAGCTAGTTTACAAAACATTCCACCCGTACTCTCAATTCCGTTGTAATTTGCCGAGACACTTCAGTCTCACCTAGTTTCTGAAGTTAATTCAAAAGGCGTTAGCTCGAAGAAAATTTAAACAACACTTCTGAATGGGTCTGAAAATCCGTTTAGTGGGAGTCGAGGACCCAATAGAAATGAAATGCCAAATAGTAATTTGGTTCCTTCCATTTCTTTTGTATTAATCTAAGGGTACCTATAAGTTGGTAATAAAATAAACAAAATCAAAATTACTGTAAATCCTATTTAATTATTTATTAATGAGTAGTTGTCGCCCGCGGCTTCACTGGCGTCGTATGTGGTTGGTTGTCGTGTGTTTGGCCAAAAAAGTATCCCATGTCATTCCTCGACTTTCAAGTTTAGCTTTATGCCAAATTTCATCATTTTTAGTTCATTTGTTTGCTAGTGAATGACTAATACTGAATAGCGACAGACGGATAGAAGGAGTTACTTTCGCATTTATAATATTAATATAGATAATTCTGAATATTTTCAAACGTAAAACTTATGAAAGAAAAACGTTACCCCGACTCTTTAGCTACTTGCCGATTTTTATCTAAATCTACGTTTCATTTGTTTTATGAGTTGGAGATAAAGTATATTTTTAATTCGCATAAAAGTGTGTATATTTAGCGTCTTATTCTGATTACTTCTTATCAATTATTCAATCCTTATCTAAGTAATATTGCAACCTTATTTTAACGGTGTATCATTAATTAATGAACAAGACGTAACAAATACACCAAATTATGCAAATCAACATGCTCATTCAATTACATGCATATGAATAATTACTTAAGAGTAATCTGAGGTGAGTTCACTTAGAGATAATCCAGACGATTGAATCATCGTAATATTATAAATAACATATCAGTGGTGTTGAAGTAAGGGGATGGAATCAAATAACGATGCAGCTGGATCATGCTCTTCTCTCTTTAGATACATAATAGGGTAGTGTTTATTTATAGAAGAATATGCAGACGACAAAAAAAGCGTGGACTTAATACTTGTTCACTTCCAGGCATGATAAATTAGATACACACATATATATATATTTGTATTTAGATAACATGACTGTACTTTTAAATATTGTAAGAGAGTAACTACTGAGTTTCTTGCCGGTACTTCTCGGTAGAATCTACTTTCCGAATCGGTGGTAGCTTTACTTAATTGTAAAGACGATTCAGTAGTGCTTATAAAAGTACTGATTTTGATTTACATAATACAACCCCTTATGTCACTCCGTTTCTATAATAAAATTCAGCAGACATTTTTAACTTTACCATTTCGTAAATTCAAATCGTTTTTAAATACATTGGTAAAAAGGACATTATTCTATACAAGATTTTATAGATGATAAAAAAGCGTGGAATTAATGCCTGTTGACTTCCAGACAAGATATATTAAATACATATATAATTGTATTTAATTAACATGACTGTATTTTTAAATAATAAAGAGTTACTACTGGTTTTTTTGCCGGTCTCCTCGGTAGAATCTTCTTTCAAACCTGGTGGCAGCTTTAATTATAATAGTTGTTATATCTCCATTCAAAAGAACTTGTAAAAGCACTAATTTTGATTTTTTTGATTAATATAATGAACTCCATATATCACGTATGCATTTGTTAAAGAACTTGATCTATAATTTCCTGATTCCTTTAGAAGTACATATAATTATAATTTTTATTTTCTAAAATTCTGTACATAAATTAAATCACAATTTTCACGTAGGTTTTGAGTTAGAAATATCCAATGTTTGCATATACAGTCTTGTCAATGCTACATTCGTTTTAGGTCTATAAATTGAAATTTCACAGCAAACAGGATATAATATCAACATGATGTAATAAAAGATATTGAAGCAAACTCTGAAATTAAAAATAATCAAAATAAAAATCTCCGTTAGTAAAATTTGTGACGTTATCTCTCATGTTACTGAAATTTCAACTAAACTATTTAATTTTTTTGTAATAGAATATTGGTGAAAACGACCATACATTCTAAATAGGCAGCGATCAAATATTCCACCAAATATTTTAAATGAAGTACCCCAGAGATTAAAAATAAAGAAGGCTTTAAGACACTTCCTTGTGGAACACAATATAAAACACTTATATTTTTCTCTTTGCTTTTTGTTAGATAGATAATCTTTTAATGGATTCAAAGATAAGCCTCTAATTCCAACTTCTTCTAATTCGTATACAAGGATTGAGACTGGAATAGTATCAAATGGTTTTATAGATCAACGAATACTTAAACTAGATTAGAGATGCAAAATTTTCTATGTTTTTGAATTCATCAACATCAACAGCCTGTAAATTTCCCACAGCTGGGCTACGGCCTCTTCTCCATTTGAGGAGAAGGTTTGGAACATATTCCACTACGCTGTTCCAATGCGGGTTGGTGGAATACACATGAAGCAGAATTTCTTTGAAAATAGTCACATGCAGGTTTCCCGACGTTTTCCTTCACCGCCGAGCAAGAGATGAATTATAAATAATTATAAATTAAGCATATGAATGTTCAGTGATGCTAACCTGGGATTGAACCCGCAATCACCGGTTAAGTTGCACGCGTTCTAACCACTTTGTCATCTCGGCTCACATCTTGTTGAATTAAATACATGAAAATATACGTTATACTCAATAGTTTATAAATGAAAATGAAGCTAATTTATTTTTAACATGACCATTTCATTTGAGTTCATTGAAGATGTAAGTGCATATAACAGACACAAATAAAAATAATATCTTTAATGCTGATCACATAGGATGGTATAGTAGAGTAATATTTTATAAAAGTATCCCACTTTAAGCTCTAATACTTAAAAGATTTCAGTACAATGAGGCTAAAAAGAATCTTTTCACATTACCAAAGACATAAGTGCAATATCAACTGTAAACGAATACTTTGATGCCACACACAAGACGGGACACAACCACTCAACTAAGAACTTTGATTTACTAACTACAGTAACTCATGCGAAGGATACTAGAGTTCATTAAAAATTGGTTACATGAAAACGTCCAAATAAAAGTGAACCCTCTGACAAAGTCACCAGACCCTTTTACGGTCCAAGTTATGTAGAAAGATCGGGGGTGGGTGGACCAACCAAAACTAGTCAGCACACTAACAGAACATCAGAAGAGAAAATTGTTCTCAGCGGACTTGGGATAGTTAAAAAGAATTGTAGGACATTTGCGTCATTATGTTTTGTTTGTTATTGTCTCAGGAATAGGGTTTAAATTGAAATACGAGTCACAAAGGCATACTCATTTAGTTTTAAGTTTTGTTCTTATTACTTTGTATTCAAATCCAATTCAAAGTCTGTTTCTTGTTTAAATACAAGCGGAATAAAGTAGTGGTTTTTTGTAAACAATTTTAAAAGTATAAATACGTGGAAATCATTTGGTTTTCATGTAACGTGTTTTATTTACAACGGAAAATATTTTTACATTTCTCTAATGAACATGACTTTTATATAAGTTGTCAGCAGGACAAATATTATAGTTTAAAAACATTTATGGAAAAGTATGTTTCACAAACTCTGACTGAGTCTGATGAATACAATTGAGGCTGTATCGCGACCAATCAAGTCTCGATAGCGCAGCGGGATAAGGGCCACTTAACGTAGTTAAACTTGCAGGTTCCATTCTGACCCAACCCCTCTAACCTATTGTCGTACTCATCAGCTTCACATACTTACTTTAGTATGCCATTCAAAAATAATTTGAAAGGAAACATAAGTCTACCAAATTCAAAGAGAAGACACTGTACGTCTCTTCTAAGCCCTTTTAGGTAGGTTTATATTCCATCTTCAAATAGTACCAAATAATTCATTTCATGGATCCAATTTAATTTTTAAATAATGTTATTTAAAATAAGGAGCATATTAATTTTGAATCCATATAAAATCATCTTTGTTACATAGTATAAAACAAAGTCGCTTATATCTGTCCCTATGTATGCTTAGGTCTTTAAAGTTACACAACGGATCTTGATGCGGTTTTTTTTTAATAGAGAGAAAGATTCGAGTGAAAGGTTTTTGTATATAATGCAAGGAAAATATAGTAAAGTAACACTGATAATTTTAGATGTTTCTAATGTAATGTCGTAAGTCGTAATTCTGTTGAATATTCAGTATCAGTATTGCTCCCGTGCGAAGGTGGGTTAGGTTAGGTTAGTGTCTAACAATTCTTAACATCGATATAAATAGCTTCTAATAAAATATATCTATCGTCGAGAACAGTTAATCATTTTTAAAGATACTTGTTGTTAATAGACAACAGTTGAAGATAAATATTATCCTGAGAAATTAAGGAGTACCCAAAGTATTATCCAAGCAGCTCAATTAATATGTTAATTTCAAATAGTGGTCGCCTCCGTTAAATATAAGTTTATTAAAATTATTTATTGTTTTCAGACATTAAAGTGAACTTACACTTTGAACAAAGAGCGTTAATAAGTCAGTTTTAAGCGTAACTCTTTGATTAAACTTATAAAGTACTATTAAAATCAAACAAGCGTATTGTTTTGTAATTGCTTTCAATTAATTATAACTTCTAACTTGTTAGCGCGAGGGAATAATTTATTTAATTCGTAATGTATGAAATACGACTTAATATAATGTCTGTAAACATTTATGACTTCAATTATTATTGTTGCTCAGGGGATTATAATTAAAGAAACTTATAACTATTATAAAAACTGGCAAGAGACCTGGTGGTCAGTTGTCAGTCGCTACCACTCATTGATATTGAAAATGTCAGAATTAATAAGAATTCCTTATACCGCCAATGCGTTACCAACTTTGGGTACAAAGTTATATGTTGAGGTATGATATAGGCTGGCGGACGAGCATATGGGCCACCTGGTGGTAAGTGGTCACCACCACTCTTAAACAATGGTGTATGTACACCAATGTGTCACCAACCTTTGGAACTAAGGTGTTATGTCCTTTGTGCCTGTCATAGGCACAAGGGACATAACATCTGGCTCACTCACCCTTCAAACCGAAACACAACAATACTTAGCACTATTTTTTGGTGGTAGCTACCCAGACGAGCTTGCACAAAGCCCTACCACCAAGTATTGTGTGGCTGATGTACTGGTAACTTATACTGGTAAAGTACCCTCTGTGCCAAATCAAATATGTAACAAAATATTGTCCTTAGCCAGATTTAAACGCGTGACCTTCGGGACTGGGTAAACATGTTCACCAACGCGTTTATATTAATTAATATGGAATGATAATTAATATGTTAATTATGCTATTTAATTATTCTGTTTGTCTATTGTATTATTATTTTATTTATTTAACTATGCCTATGTACACATATATTTTAATTGTGGATATAATATTTTGGAGGTCAAAAGTTACCTTATTCACTATTTCTTAGAATTAGTGACGTATTTTCAACGAAACCCTATAACCCGGCGAACCCAACACAATCGTTAAAGCCAAGTCAATCCTTGAACACAATATCATGTCTAGTACTTCGAAAAACTTAGTCTTATGTAATCGAAATCGAAGGACAGACTGTGTCTTTTATTATACACATACTATACTTACATTGCATGAGATGTCAATGTCACACATTTATCGAGCAGCATTGGACCAGCATAGTGTAACTCCAAGATTTATCTTTAAATTTAGACGAGTGTATCTGTGGAACTTTTACATAGTGTTACTTTAAGTGATTTTTCTATAAACTTATAGGAAATTTATAGGTCGTATGAACAAGCATATTCTTTTTTTTTTACTACGTCTTGTCCTCTTCTACTGCTTCTTCTAATTGATGGGTTTAATTTAAGTTTCTTGCTAATTCTTCATTATTAAGATCAACAAAGAGCCTTAGTCCGAAAATACCAAAAATATCGAACATATATATAAATAAATCCACTGTTTTTGTCATAGATTTATGAAGTATTCTTTAAAAAAAAAATCAGAATTATTTAACTGATTAAAAATTAAAACAGACAATCACTTCCGACCTATACTGATAAAAACAATAGGAAGGCAAGTTAGCAACTGATTTTAGATCACTTTCTCTGCCTTAGATGTCGTCACTTTAAGTGTGAGCTATTCCACTCAGCAACCAGATCAATCATAATACACCCACACAACTCCTAATAGAGAAATACGATATAAAAACCCCTATTAAAGCGACGTTATATGCGAAAGTGATTCCTGGGCGTCACAAAATTACGGACGCATACTTCAGATTTTTAGTGGATAGTTTGGCGCTGAGCCAGGAATCCCACATACCACCCTGTTTAGTGAAGAGCAATGCGTAGATTATTTTTTCGATGAGAAAATATCAGAGCATGTATAGACGATCTCTATGGTCGAGGTTAGTTGGGTGTTCATGGGTACGCCACTCCGAGTCGATGTAGAAAAAGTTAATTTGTTTTCTATTTTGTCTTGGGTCTGGGTGTACTGTCGTTACTTCTGATTTTCCATAACACAAGTGCATTAGCTACTTCAGGATCAGAGTTATGTATGTGATGTTGTCCAACATTTATTTAATTATTCATATTAAGTTCGCAGTCCGTTATTAACCAAGGATATTTAAGCTTTAATTCCAAGTGTTTTTATAAATGGATCGCCTTAGCGCCACTAGCTGTGACAGCGCGTTGCGCTATCCAACACGCGTTTACGATACCTTTTATATTCTCACATAAAACAGTCGTAAACTGCTTGGCAGTTCCACTACATCATGTTTATAGCAGTTCGTACAATAAAACTGTGTTATCTTGTCCCTTAAACCGAACGTTGTGTCAATATATTCAGGTAAATCGTCCGTTAAACTAAAATAAACTATTTACTATGGCAATAAAGTTCAAAATTGACTGTTATTTTATAAGGTACTCAGCGGGGTGGGGTGACTGTAATAATGCTTGATATAAGATTTTTTTCTATCTAAATTATTTGGGTTTAATGGTTAATTTAATGTAATGGAAATTTTATATGAATTTTCTTGAAATTAATGGCGCATAAGATTAAGAATAGGTTCATTTAGGAAATAGCTATTGAAAAATGAAATAAACCAATGTAGCATAACCAAATTCTAGATTCCTGAATAGTACTGAAAAATTATCCACAAAAAAGCCTAATGTAAAAATAATGACTTAGTGTTGACCTGAACTGAGTCTCAATCCAGGACCTCGTGTTCTATGGACTCATAATCTAAACTAGACCCAAAACAGCCAGATAAAGGAAATAATTTCTTAGTTTCCGAACATGGCGCATTCGTGATGTAATTCATTTTTAATATTACTTCATTGTCTTTCTGCCGTGTTGACGTTTTCATGATACGTATCCAATTTTACAGGCCACCCTATTATTATGAATAATAAATATATAGTCACGGTTTTATTGAAAAACATATATAGTCCTTAAATCTAGATAAGGAAAGTTATTTTAATCGAACACATTACTAGTTTGCTCATAAGAGGTTATATGGATTAGATGGCTATCGCTAGAGAAAGTTTTAGACCCTTTCAGAATATCGGACCCTGAAATTCGGGTTGCTCTTAATAAAATAGGCGACTGTTGTGTTGGTCTAGTGCCTCGTATGTCTGTAGGTCAAAGATCGCAGTGTAAGCTCACCTCGGGGAAATTAAAATGAATGTGTCAGTCAAGACGATAAAAAAATTTAGGTACTGGAGCGGTGATCGACTATATTCTTATAATATCTTGGGGATCTTTGAAGCTTATTTCACCACGTAACGTACTTCGGAAGATATCCTAATGGTTGATTGTCATCCGACCTAAATAAACAAACACGAGTGAACATTACTACAGATCAGCAACCGCCTGTGAATTTCCCACTGCTTGGCTAAAGTCTCCTCACCCACTAAGGTGAAGGTTTCAGAACATATTTCACGCTGTTCCAATGCGGGTTGGTAGTATACACATGTGGCGGAATTTCTATGAAATTAGATTAGACACAGGTAGGTTTCCTTAGGATGTTTTCCTTCACCGCTAAGCCCGAGATGAACTATAAACACAAATTAAGCACATGAATATTCAAAATGCTTGCCTGGGTTTTAACCCGAAATCATCGGTTAAGATGCACGCGTTCTAACCACTGGGCCATCTGAGCTCTAACATAACTTCAGGACGTTATAATTTAAAAGACATGCATCCAAGTATGAACCTATACTTTATTCAGGTAGATTCTTATGCCCACATTTCAAAAGGACATCAGTGTCACCAGTTCTAGTTGTAATTTTTTTCGAGAAAAACACAAGACTTTGTAATATAATGCTCTATAATATAACATGCCTAATTTATGGATGTTTTTTGTACATAAGGCTCAAAATTATTAATTGGGAAAGTTTAAAATATTCGCGGTATTTTGTATAAGAAACGAATACCTTGCCTTGGAAGGATTTATTGACTTTGTTGAGTCATAAACTCGATCGTATTACTGCTCGCAGTCATAATTTATTAAAGCGATTTTAATTATTTAAAATAATCACAATAATATTGTTACTACACTATTATTTAGAACAACTAATATATAAATAGTTTCAAGAGTGTAAATATGTCTGTTTCATATTTTGTAGAATAAAAAAAAATTTCAATACCTGTAATGTAAATAAAATAACAAATAGCAGATTATAAATAACAGAATATTTTATCGTTAAAACCATTGATGAAATTTCTAAATTTGTTTTAAATAAAATTAACGAACCAAACAAGAACGTTTCTAGAAAGAAAACTTAAGAAGTAAAATGAGAAATAAGAGTTGGAAATAGCGAACGGTATTACGTCCAAAGAAATTAATTAAATCGACTAAGCGAATATTAGCAAACTTTGACAAATCGATCATTAATCTTAAGAGAGGGAAAAATAGATTTGAAAGCCAACGTTTTGCTTTCATTTTAGAGGTGAGAATTAATTGTTTAAAATCTGTGAGAGCAAAATTTCATATTGGTTGAATGTAGTATGTCCAACTTTAACTTATACTGTTAAACTTAATCTTGAATAATTTTTTATCGTCGTCATTTATATAATCACTACATACTATATAACAAAGTCGCTTTCTCTGTCCCCATATATCTATCTATGCTTAAATCTTTAAAACTACGCAAGGGATTTTGATGCGGTCTTTAATAAAGTTATTTGAGAGGAAGGTTTTTGAATATATTACATGGACAATATAGTAAAGAAATATTGATTATTTTGGAAGTTTTTAATGTGATGTAAATAAACAAATTCTTTAGTAAATTTAGTATCAATATTACACTTTCGCGAAGCCGGGGCGTGTCGGTAGTGTTAGATAAAATCCTTATTTCATGTGTTTAACAAGAGCTTAAAATTTATTTAGCGTTGAACTTTGTATTTATAGACACAGGTACAGTGAGAGTAAGAAAACCTTCGTCAGTTTTTAAATTCATTCATGTATCAAGTCTTAAACTCTTAGTACCTTTTGAATCTAAACATCAAATCAATTCGACGCAATATGTCATTCTCGATCGGTAAAGCAGGTTATCGCTCATACTGAGCACACGAAAATAGATCTTAAACTGACGAACCTTGTCTACCCCGATTGTACATTACAATCTTTAATATCTAGAAATACGTTGCGTTAATTACAAATCGAGCAAACGACGACGGGTGACTGTAAGAGATTTTTTTATTAAAAAAAGTAACGTGGGTACTTTATTCCATTTTTTCGTCATCGACCTTCATATAAATTAAAAGTGAGGGAGTCGAATCCCTACAGACAAAAAGGGTTAAAAGGGTCATTGTTATTTGTTTGTGCACATGAATTTATAAAAACTCCTAAAGCGTTTTCAATTAAGACCTATATGGACATAAATTTTGATTTCAATTCTGTTGAAATCATAAATATTTGCTTTTTATTTATGGAAGTAATCGGTATGATTCGATTCGAATTAAATTCAACTTTATTGCAGTTTATTAAAGGCACTTTTTGATTGATCAAATATGCTGTCAATGCTTTAAAATTTTCAAATTATACGAAAAAAATAACAGCGACAAATTATTTTCTTAGTTATTAAATATTTAATGCTTGTATTTGAATTTTACATACATATTTACTTGGCTTTGTGCAAGCCCGCCTTGGTAGGTACAACCCACTCATCAGATATTCTACCGCTAAACAACACTACGCAGTATTGTTGTATTCCGGTTTGAAGGGTGAGTGAGCCAGTGTAACTGAAGGCACAAGGGACATAGCATCTTAGTTCCCAAGGTTGGTGGCGCATTGACGATGTAAGGAATAGTTAATATTTCTTACAGCGTTATTGTCTATGGGTGATGGTGATCACTTACCATCAGGTAGCCCATATGCTCGTCCGCCAACCTATTCCATAAAAAAATGTATAAAAAAAACGATTACAAATTCTTATAATCTAATAATAGATATTCTTGTCTCTATTCTATTCTTATAATCTTACGATATTTCTATACAAATTAATATAATTTACCGTGACTGTTTGTGAATTTAAAATATCGGCATTTAAAGTTACATTATAAAAGAGGCAACTAATATTTTGTCTACAGAGTTCTGAACAAAATATACAAAAAGATTATTACAGTCAAGATTTTAAGATAATCTTAGGCTTTATTTAATTAAATTCTATCGAGTGTATTTAAAGTTACAACATCTTAAAGTTCAAATATTTAACGCTAAATTAGTCTTAATAGTTCATAATTAACATCAATCTTACTAATTTCAAAAATTATCGAAATACAAATTTCACTCCACTAAAACAGCGACCGTATGTACATATACATGTACATATACAAGATAATATAATCGAATATGTTAATTTTGTATACTTCAAAATGTGAATTATTTACGATTGGAAATTTAATAATGTATACTAATGTGAATTTATGGAATTTATTAATTAATAGTTCAAATATCATATTTTGATAACGAACATGTTTATCGAAATTATTATTTTATAGTTTTATATAATATGACATCATTGCCTATATGAATTTAAAAGGAATAAATTTGTTCAAATTATGCAATCATTTAATTATTTACGATATTTAATCTTCTACAATATAGCCCATTTAGTTTGTGTTATCTAAAAACAAGAATAATACGTTTCTAAAATGGGTATTTTTTATTTCGATAATAAATAGTCTTTCTAAATTTGAATTTAAAAACGTTAATACTATTAATATAACAAATTTAATGTTTAAAGAATATTCTTGTTAATACTCTTCAAAAATACCTTAGTATTGTTCTGCTAGAGAAAACCCAAGAGACATTTCTAAAACAAGTATTTTATAGCTCTTATCGCAAACGTAATAAGGACGAAAATGAAACAAATATTACTGCTTTTGGTACTATCATTTATCCGATATTACCGTAGCATATGTAGCCGTAGCTCGTAGCACGTAGCAGATAACACTGCAACGTAGCCCGGCTACGAAATATAGGACCATGATAAGAATAGACGTCTTTTTCAGCTAAAGATTTGCGAAGGTATGTAACTAGTTGGGCAAGTTGTGTAATAATTTCAGCCTTAAATTAATATGAAGGCTTTAAAATTTAATTTAAAATTTTATTTAATTATATATTTTTTGAAGCGACTCCTTGTGACTCCTTTTGGGTTTAAGTAATTGGCTTAGATTCGTTACTTGAATTTAAAATAATTCGTATAATTATGCTTTTATTCTTTAAGCTTGGCAACGACTCTGAAAAGCTTTGAAGTTATATACAACCTTTTTATAAAAACCGGTGAGTTGATGTTCAATTCATAGAGGTATTTTTGTATTTTTAAGTCGGTCATTTTTTTAATTCTTTTTTCAAATTTATTGTAAGAATCAAAGAGAAAAGCAGTTTCAGTCTTGAAGAGTTTTACCCAAAACATAACCAAAATGCAGTATTATTATAGCAACTCAAATAGCTTATTACCTTATGAAAAAATATATATAACGACATCATTTAAAATTTATATCAAAGAGTTGAGAAAACAATTATAATTATCTATTCTTAATCTGTATTTACTAAATAAATCTTCCTGCACCGATTACATAAATAACAAAAAATATACTTAAAAAAATGCCAAAATACGAAAAAAATTAAGTACTCTCAAATTGGCCATAACGATGAAATGGAAACACATACATCAAAACGCTCAATAAAAAAATAATACTCCTTTAACACAATACAATTATTACAAAGGAATCAAACAATCGACACTGAAACGCCGACACAACAACACAACTACACAAAAGGTTCAACTCTCAGTCAGCCCTTAGGAAGGGATCAAAGCCTCGATCAGGCATCAACACCTGACAAAAGCAAAAACTGAACTAATCATTTCAACTGAACTCGGACTACAGTTAAAATAACGATAGTTTTAGAGGTTAGTCCAAGTTAAAGGAACCAGGACAATTTTAATATTAAGTTAGATATTTATGAGAGCCGAGACGGCCCAGTGGTTAGAACGCATGCACTGGGCCCGCAATCATCGGTTAAGATGCATGCATCTTAACTGATGATTGCGGGTTCAAACCCAGGCAAGCACCACTTAATATTCATGTGCTTTATTTGTGTTATAATTCATCTCGTGCTCGGCGTTGAAGGAAAACATCCTAAGGAAACCTACCTGTGTCTAATCTAATTTCATAGAAATTCCGCCACATGTGTATACTACCAACCCGCATTGGAACAGCGTGAAATATGTTCCAAACCTTCCCCTCAAAGGGAGGGGAGGCCTTAGCTTAGCAGTGGAAAATTTAGAGGCTGTTTTAGTTGTTATTGTTGCTTCGGAAATTGTATATCCGATTTTTTAATGTTTCAAAGTTCTAAAGTATTACACGATGATGCTGAGTTTACATATTTATATTATAACTTTAGACTTAAAGTATAATCGCTTCAATTTCAAGACTTACTCCAAGCCGCAAGCAACTCGTGGAGTAAGCACAGCGCACGACTCCCTCCGGTTAATCGCGCTTGTTCGACTGTTTATCTTGCAGTACCTCAAGGATTCATCAAAGCGTTTTAGAGCTGCACTATGCCGTAACTAAAACAATTTAACTTAGGTAAAATTCATTTTGCATTTCTTTACCGGAGTTAAAGTTTTACTTGATATTATTTTATTATTTATATTTCATTTTCTAAGTGAAATATCGCTTGAGAGATACCGTATATGTTCTCTTAAACAAATACATATGAAAAAACATATCCGTTAATGTTTAAAAACTGAAGGATTGAAATCGTAAATGGAATATTTTGTATATTTAAATGAAATGGTTCCAGCAGGAAATCAATGATGTTCTAGTAAAAAGATATGCTATTAACGCGCGAAAAGTGAAGACTAGAGTTACTTTCCCATTTATAATATTAGTACATATATTTCATATCACTTTCACAATGGTGTTTTCCGGTCAGTTACATTTCGTTCGAAGCTAACACGGGTTGTGTTTATATAGGCGCAGTGAGTTCGGGCGTCTCTAAAATAAACTAAATACGTGAATTTTCTCATGCAAACGACCCTTAGCCTTGCTTGGCTGAGCGATTTACCTTTTTCTATATATATTATTCAGTCATGAACATGCTGTAATAAATTAATCATATTTTATTCATTAAATGCTACGTAATTAAAGATCTTTGAGAAAAAAGCAAAAAAAGTAAGTAAAGTAAGAGTCCGTAATTTTCACACTGCTGAGATAAGGGATGCCCTTCCATTAAGGAGAGGGTTTGGAACATATTCCACCACGCTGTGCCAATGAGGGTTGGTGGAAATCACTTGTGGCAGAGTTTTGATGAAATTAGACACATGTAGGTTTCCACTGCCGAGCCCGAGTTGAATTATAAACACAAATTAAGCACATATAAACAGTGGTGCTTGCCTGGGTTTGAACCCGCAATCATCGTCTAAGATGCACGCGTTCTAACCACTGGGCCATATCAGATCTTTGAGATTCAATAATTAATTTTATAAGAATTATTTACCATTTCTTCCATTGTAAATACGCTAACCTTGAAACTAAGACATAAATAAACTGGTGTTGTAATAAGCTGCATCAGTGCTACTACTTACAGGTGGTCTCACCATGCACTATCATATTACACACTGTAATTATTAAAAATATAAATAAAACATAAGCATTATAATAAAAAATAAGGAGTTAAATACATAATTATTTAAACTATTGTGTAATAAATAATAAAACCAATAACAAAAACTATGTAACTAGAATTGAGCAAAAATTCTTTACGCAATTAAAATTACGCAAGGCGGCAAGAGCTGGATGCGAGTAGCCGGAGAAAGACCACAGTGGCGTGCACTGGGAGACGCCTATGTCCAGCAGTGGACAAAAACGAGCTGATGATGATGATGATGATGACGAATCTTCTTTTTTTTTTCGATTGATTCAATATATAATTTAGAGTCGAGATGGCCCAGTGGTTAGAACACGTGCATTTTAACCGATGATTGCGGGTTCAAACCCAGGCAAGCACCGCTGTTTCATGTGCTTAATTTGTCTTTATAATTCATCTCGTGCTCAGCGGTGAAGGAAAACATCGTGAGGAAACCTGCATGTGACAAATTTCATAGAAATTCTGCCACATGTGCATTCCACCAACCCGCATTGGAACAGCGTGGTGGAATATATTCTAAACCTTCTCCTCAAAGGGAGAGGAGGCCTATAGCCCAGCAGTGGGAATTTACAGGCTGTTGTTTGTTGTTGTATAAGGATTTATTCTTTACAGTGCCAACATATAAACAAGTGGATGTTTATCAGGTAACCTATATGTCGTCGACCTATATATCAAATAAAATAAGCATTACATCCCCGGATTCTGTCGCTACGATTTTTTCGTGACTAAAACTTATTCACGTAATTCACCCTTCGCAATATTCCATCGACAAAATATTTGCTGCTAAGAATATTTCGGTAATGGGTCTATTATGTCGTTTTGTGTGAAGAACCACGAATGAATGAATGGACGCGCCAATGAGTGAACGAATATAACGCTTTTATTTCTCGTGTGTGATTAGTTCTTTGACACGCTAACGGTATATATACGTACATATACATAATTGTATCCTTATTTCGGTCCGATTTTATTCAGAGAATTAATAGTCGAATTTCATAGCCACGTTTCGTTTGATATTTATTTGGTGGTAAGAATATCATGATGAGTGAGTGATATCTAATCTTGCTTGTATTTCTATACAATTTGATTAGATTAGATACCACTCACTCATCAGGTATGATATCAGTTAATTGCAAACACAAGGGCCAGAACATATCAGCTCGCAAGATTAGTGGCTTTTTAGTTTCTAGTTAAATAAGGACTAATTTCTTAAAAAAAAGTAAAGTAACATGCCTGTACATTTCCCACTGCTGCGATAAAGCCTCCTCTTTCATTAAGACAGGGTTTGAAACAAATTCCACCACTCTGTTCCAATGCGGGATGGTGAAATAATTTCTTACGGTACCAATATCTTAATAGAATGGTGACTATACATCAGATATCTCAATTGCCAATCAGCCTAAGGAACACTATAAAAAATAAGCCCGTTACGTCTGTTTTAAAAAAATATAGAAATTTAATGTTTTGTGCCTATTAATTAAACAATTAGTATTATATCAAAAGATATTTTCACCTGTAGTCTGAGAAATAGCATGCCTATTAGTTAATACAACTATATATACTGAACAAGCATTCATTTGTTTCATTTAGTTTATTAATAGGTGAACATTAAAGTGTAATTTAATATATCAAATGGAATTCTGTTTATTCCGGTTAAAACCGGATTAAAAATTTGTTTAGACGTATTGAAAGATAATATTTACGCAATTAACAATACATCGTAGCCAACATCTCCCTACCGTAATAAAGATTAGCGTAAAATCGTCATATATTATTACAATAGCGATCAACCTAATCCAATAAACGGGTGATGAAATAAGGGTAACGTTTCATTGGATATAATGCTATATAAAGCTATAATCAACTAAAAAAATATTCTTTATTTTTGGGTAAGAATTTTGTCAAAG
Source organism: Vanessa cardui (assembly GCF_905220365.1). NCBI lineage: Eukaryota > Metazoa > Arthropoda > Insecta > Lepidoptera > Nymphalidae > Vanessa > Vanessa cardui. The sequence continues at coordinate 439,651 of NC_061148.1, forward strand.
TCGTACCAAAAGGCGTTATCTTCGAGTCATTTAGTTGTACAGATTATAATTGGTGTAAATATTGATATCTAGTAGTTACCCGCAGTTTTGCTCGCGTGGTAGTTGAATATATACATTATAACATGAAATATTTCATGAATTTAAGAAACCTTTGTATAACGTTGGTATTTAATATTTTTAACTTAAAAAATGATGAACTTTCATGCAAACTTCGAATCCTTATTTCACCGCCTTAGGGGTCGAATATCTAAAATTAGTGTTTAGCCTTCCTTAGTGGGTCTACTCAGTAAAAATATCTTATTCACTAAATTTCAAGGCCCTAAATTTAATAGATTATGCTCAGCGGCGATGAATCAGTCAGTCAGAACATATATTATAATATATAGTCTCTATAAGATTATACCTTTAGAAGATTATGACAAATCTGAAAATATACGTACATATATAACGTATAACAGGGTAAAATCTGAACGAGTAAAGTTATTTCAGGGGGTAAACTGTACAGTGATTGTTATCTTCAAGAGACAGTCGAGGAGAGTAGGCAGCAGGGTGCAATGACTGGCGTATCTTATCTCTACGTGTTTCTTTTTTCAACGATATCTCGTCAACAAAGAGCCTCTTCGTTAGCGACAACGTAATGGATCTGAAATGGCAACTTCTTGCAACGTTTTGCAACTCTTCTGAAATATACATTTGTTTCTGAAGAACTTACGTCTGTGAGTAAGTGTATCAATATTTTTTATATCCATAATAGTCTTATTGTGGGTATAAAATATGGAAGTGTTATAGAAAAAAATCCAATTATTTTCCAAACTCTGTGTTGCTTACAAAAAGAAGTATTTGATAGGAGAGAAATATTCATACAAACATATGACATGGCTTTCACATTACAGAACTATGCACAGTATCACCACCATTGTCATCAAATGTATATACATTGTCATAAGCCGGGGCGGGTCGCTAATAATAATGTATAATTTAAGTGGAACCACGCATATCCTAAATTAGTTCTTCTTAATTTGTTTTAAACAATATACTCATGTAGTATATCTACATGATGGAAAATGTATAAATTTAAGTGAATATAATCTTTTATTAAAATTAATATATAAACATTATTATTGGTAATGTATTTTTAACGTAATGTACTATTAAATTTGACTGGAAGATACTTCCTAGATATCATTATGTCTGCCTACATACTTTTTACTTGCCTCATGTAATAATAATTTTGATAAATACCATATAAAAAATTAAATTGAAATACACAGTAAAACAATATTTATGGCGTCATATAGTGCGAGTTTTGTACCATGTAGACAGCCTACCTAATCCCGTGAGCACGGACTGCAAATTAAATTAGACAAGCGTCGGTCAGAACGAGGTGAACGTACGAATGAATGAACGATTGAATTAAAACGATTCGTCAATTTGTGTCTGGTTTAATTTTTGAAAATTTTCTGACAATTTTTTGGATATTTGTCATAATTATCTTGTTGTGGATGCTTCTTTTAACATGTAAAATATAATTGTTGGTTATTATATTTCAATTTGATGTAGGTCGTTATATTTCCTTATTATCTTTGACAGCTTTTATTTCATCATCATCCTCCTGCCTTTATCCCTTCCATACTTCTCTGTCAGACGTCATCTCACAAGTAACATTCTTTCTATCCATATCGTCTTTCACACAGTCCATCCATCGTTTCCTCGGTCGTCCTCTACATCTATATCCGTCCACATCCTTGCTCAATGTCTTCCTCACATTATGTTCATCATTCCTCCGCATTACATGGCCCCTTGAGCTTGGCCTTGATGATTGACAGCTTTTATTTATCAGTTTATTTTATTTATAAAATATTTCAATCAATTAAGACATCATTAATTTTCTGTGTTTCATATCTGCCGGGCCTCCTGTGATGTCTTGAAAATTTTAATCTAAGAGAGTCTGTGAGATATATTTTATTTTTATTTTAAGTTACAAGTTAATTATTTCTTGGAATTCTAAATTAAAACCTACACAAACAAAAAAAACAATACTCAAGCACTTAGGTACGAATTTGCCTCCCTAAAATAGTGGCGTAATATGTAGGTTCATTCATTCATATAAGACCCTACAATGTTGGAGATTTTTTAAGATTTTGTTGTATGTAGAAGAGTTCCAAGACTGGTGGTACATTGGATAGGTGAGAAATGGCTTTAACTTCAAATTAATATATAATTATATTAGATAAGTTTTAATAATTTAATGAGTAATAACAATTATCATCACAAAATCATATCATACCCTAAATGTTGGTCCAGGAAAAAGCCTTATAAGGAGTTTCCGTTACTTAAAAGCCTTACTGCGTATCACGTGATTCACTATAATAAACTCAAAGTACCGTCACATTTAATATCAATTATTATAATTACTGAATTGATTAAAACATTCAATAAATAATGTAAGAGTTTCTTTTTTAATTATTTTTACTTAAACTGTCACCAAGATCCGAGATGGGTCAGTTGTGAAGGAAAACATCGTGAGGAAACCTGGATGTATCGTAAAAATTCTGCCACATATGTATTCCTCCAACCCTCATGGGAACAGCGTGGTCAAATACTTTCCAAAACCTTCTCCTCAAGCAAGAGGAGGCCTTAGCCCAGCAGTGGGAAATATACAGGCTCTTGTTTTTGTTGTTGTACTCTCTCCCAGTCAATGAACAATTAACAAAATAATAAATCATTACCAATGTTTAATTCATGAGTAAAATGGTTAATTGAACTAACATAATATATAATTAGGATTAATTAAAAAAAACAGTTACTCTAAATCCTATTTTCAATACAAATTCGTGCGTCAAATAACGCATCCCTTATCGTTAAACAGAGCCGAAATATATGCGTAATAATTTAAATTGACGTTGTATTAAACCTATCAAAATATTAGCATGGTAAAATCACCTCTATTACGAAAACATAAAGCCTATATTGCTTTTCTTTAATTTGAGCAGGATATGAGTTGTCTGTTTAATTTTCTCTTGTATTAAGATCTTGCATTACGGTGACATTAATCACTTTGATTCCGTGTTGTAGATGATGGATTACAAGTTTTATTAAATTTTATGTAAATATATCAACCATGCAGTAAATGAGCCAGTATAATAAAAAAACACAAGGGACATAACATCTTAGTTTCCAAGGTTGGTGGGGTAATATCGGAGTTAAGAATGGTTAATATTTCTTACAGCATCATTATCTATGAGCTGTGATCACCTTTGTTCACAGGTAGGCCATTTGTCCGTCCTTATATGTCATAAAAAAGTTGATATTTACAAATATTGTTCGTGAATACTAAAAAAGAGATATAAGCAATGAATTAGCAATGAGATTTTCCACATAGATTTAGAAATTAAATGTATTTATTTGTTAATAAATATCAATTTAAATATTTAAATTAATGACTTCTTAATGTGTTGCTGACGTCACAGTAACTATTTTGATCTGACAGGTTTTCAGCTTATAGAATAAAAGACGACGAAGATCCAACTCAATCTATCAAACTAATATATTACAATAGTTTTAAATAAACAAATATTATGTAGGACTTATTGTAAAATAAAATATTGTTCCAAATTCGAAATATTTTAAGTAGCAAAGTATTCAGCTTACGCCAAAAATTTGTCTCTCAAAGAAAACAATTGAATTCGGAAAGATACAGAATAAACAAAGGCGGAGAATGAACAAGATAGAAATATCATTAATTACCGATGTTCCGACGTTTAACTCGAGACCAGAAACATGGAAATCTCGAACTTCGCTCATTTTCATCTCTTAAACCATCCATAAAACTTTACGCCTGCAACTTTTCACATTTGGCAGCCATATTTGACAATTAACCTTTAAAAATTATCCCTCACAAATGTGGGTTAGTTTTGGCGAACTTCAAAAAAATATCTGCCATAGAACTTTCGACCTTATGCCTTTTGAAATAGAATAACATTAAACGAATTCATATTTTGCATATGCTAAACACGGATGGTGGGATATAACAATTCCGTTATTTATAACTCGTTTTAAATGTAGTGGCGAATTCTTGCTTTTACAGAAGTTTTCTAACAATTTAATGTCAGTGTTTTAAATATTTTTGAGTACATTTCGTTGTTTTCACTTGAGTTTTTATGGCATATGTATATTCAAATAATAAAAATGAAATAAGTGGTTTTTTATTATAAATTATCAACCTTCGCACGGCTTCGCATGGGAGCAATAGGAGATACCAAAATATACTACAGTATTTGTTTATATACGACATCACATTGGTATCTTCTAATATTATCAGTGTTTCTTTACTATATTGTCCATTAATTATAAACAAAAATCTTCCTCTCGAATCACTCTATCTATTAAAAAAACGGCATCAAAATCCGTTGCGTAATTTCAAAGATCTAAGCATACATAGGGACAGACAGCGGGAAGAAACTTTGTTTTCTACTATGTAATGATATCACTGCCGTTACTAAATACAGTATGCAGTTTAAATCGCTTGGTCACCTGTGTCGGTTTGTTGATGTACCAATTATATTCAATGAAAATGTTTAGTTTAATTTATTATTATATGTGAGAAGTAAATTAGTTGTCACATTGCGTTATTACAAATTCCGGCTTTTGGCTACAGCCGTCCCAGCTAATAACAGATTTACGCTGAATTGCATAAATAAATAATAATGTCTGTGGATGAAAACAGGTAGCTCTTAAAAATTCACCTTAAATTACCCATTGTGAGATGTGAGATATTTTGTCGTTCATATCGAAAATATTACTCGTAATTTTTCCTATATGAACTATTTTTTTCTGTGATCATTATCAGATATTCTTGATCTATATTGGGCATACATATAACTAGCAGGCCTATCCAGTTTGATACTCAATAAACTACAGAATATCTTGAATAAAAACATTAAAACAAAAACCGTTTCGTAATTTTGAAAATCTAAGCATACAGGGACAGATAGACAACGAGAAGTTGTTTAAGTTTTTATATACATATTTTCATCGAGGATAAATAAACGATAGCTCAAAATCTTAGTACATTCGTTGAGATAATTTTTAATAGATATAATGTATCGATAAACACCTTAAATTATGTAAAACAATAAATTAAATGTTAATCGTAACAACATTCGTATTTAACGCTCAATATGTCGCATAAATTCTCAAACCTAACGTTTTGATTCTGATTTAATTGTGGGATTATGAATTAATACCGCGGAAAGCAATAATTTCGACCACATTCGACCATCATTCGTTGATGAATTAGCGAAGTGAAATCGTAACAGATTTCAAATCATGGTCGTAGTTATGTGGTTGTGGTCAAGTATTGGATACCGTTGATTTAAATTTCGATCGAGAAATGTAATTATGGTTTATTTAATTGACGGGATATTTGAAGATACGTTTAAATAACACGGACTGTTAAATGTTGTTGAAACGTCGGTTTTGAATCAGGCAATTAATCAAATTAATTTTGTTCAAGTGAACTTCACAATGAAGCGTTTTTGAATCGTCGATATTTAAATGCTAAAAACGTTCTTAAGCTATTCTTTACCTCGCACAACCACTCTGTGGAACTAGACTTGCAAGAACCTGCAAGAAAAGAGGTACGCTCTTTTTTTACTTAAAGGCTGGCAACGCACCTGCAAGGCCCCCGGTGTTGCAAATGTCCATGGGCGATGGCAGTCACTTTCCATCGGGTGAGCATATATGACATATGACAATTTTCCATATAACATTAAAAAAAAAAAAAACGTTTCGGAAAGCAGACTTGAGCGAGAAGACACGATAAGAAACTCGAAAACTTGCTTAAATAAACAGATTTACAATTTTACAAAAATGAGTGTCCTGTGATGGAACCCGATCGTAAATCAAAGGATTTTTTCTAAGAAATATTCTTTTAATGAATAATAAGTTTTATTTATTTATTTAGTCTGAATAAACTTTTTCAATTTAGTAAATATTAAATTGATTATATTTCCCGGTATTTTATTATGTATGCGAATATCATTGCCCAAACTGGTAGTTCAGTTTGCGTTATTATATCGAAAATAATATTCAGTAATTTAAATATATTATTTGTTTTATTTAAGCCCTAGTGTAGTGGTGTATTTATGCTTGAAGGCATTCTGTACCAATCAATCTTTGGCTTAATCAAAAGTATTTAATTGGTAGAAAACGTTTACATGTAGCTTGGTTACCGTCAAGTAGTATTACTCAGTATTGTTGTGTTCCGGTTTAAAGGGTGAGTGAGCCAGTGTAACTACAGGCACAAGGGATATAGCATCTCACTCCTCAAATATTATTGAATAAAATTCTTTTCTTGAAGTTGGTTGAAAAACTTAAATAAAGTAACCCGCATGGAAGTAACATAGGGGTATATTCTCGAAAAATAGTGGGAAATTTAAAGGACGTTAATTTAGTTTACACTTAGAAATAGGAGTCAAGATGGCCCAGCGGTTTAAACCCAGGCAAGCACCGCTGATTCATGTGCTTAATTTGTCTTTATAATTCATCTCATGCTCAGCGTTGAAGAAAAACATCGTGAGGAAACCTGCATGTGACAAATTTCATAGAAATTCTGCCACATGTGTATTCCACCAACCCGCATTGGAACAGCGTGCTGGAATATGTTCCAAAACTTCTCCACAAAGGGAGAGGGGGCCTTTAGCCCAGCAGTGGGAATTTACAGGCTATTGTTATTTAGAAATGTATATAAAGTATAAAACATTTATAAGATAAGCTTTATTGACTAGTTGTAAGATACTTGTAGTCATCAATAACCTATTAAAAAGCATTTTACACAATTTTACAGCGTCTTCGCTATAATTTACTCCTATAAAACTCGCTTCAATCTTCTCAGCAATTCCAACGTAATTTGAGGACAAATGACCAACAGATACTTATCTATACATATAAAATTTAAGTGTCTGTTTGTAATATTAAAAGCCCTTACAATATAGCGAAAATTATGCGTTAAATTGCAATTATACAATATCACAGTTCACAATATTCCGACAGTTTACAATCTGTATCGTCAGATTGTAATCTAACGATTTTTGTAATCTTACGGTGACTGTGACTTACGGTGACACGTTACATATATCAAAATATTATTTTTTACAATTTTTGTTTGTCTTTTGGTTCCGGCTAATCTCTGGAACGGCTGGTCCGATTTGACCAGACTTTTTCTGGCAGATAACTGATATACAACAACAACAGCAACAAAAGCCTATAAATTCCCACTGCTGGGCTAAAGGCGTCCTCTCCCTTTGAGGAGAAGGTTTGGAACATATTCCACCACGCTGTTCCAATGTGAATTGGTGTAATACACATGTGGCAGAATTTCTATGAAATTTGTCACATGCAGGTTTCCTCACGATGTTTTCCTTCACCGCTGAGCATGAGATGAATTATAAAGACAAATTAAGCACGTGAATCAGCGGTGCTTGCCTGGGTTTGAACCATCAATCATCGGTTAAGATGCACGCGTTCTAACCACTGGGCTATCTCGACTCAACTGAAATAACAAGGAATAACTTTGGCTACAATATATATTTTTTTGTTAAATTGAAATGCGTACGGTCCCGGGCACAGCTAGTCATCTTTAATATCAGTAAGATCTTCAATCCTGGCAAACTTAAGAGGAACTTAAAAAAACTGACGTTGATTCGATAATTTAATAAAAATTTATGTAATCAAAAGTGATCGAGACGAAAGTTCTGAATAAATTGATGCTTAAAAGCATTTAAAACATTTCAATCATTCTGATTCAATTATAGAAACGTCAGTTACATTTTAATAAAACTGAAAAAGATATTATGAAAGAAATTTGCCTCCTCGCTTAACGAAGCAAGTTATATCACGACCTTCATGGTCGAGTTGTGTGTACGGTTTTCATGGGTACGCTTCCGAGGTCCCGGGTTCGATTCCCGGCTGAGTGAAAATAGATAAAGTTAATTAGTTTTCTCTTCTCGCGGCTTCTCTCGCGTGTTGGTTGTCATGTGTTAAGCATTTCTTGAAGTTTAAGTTTGCTTCAAACCAAATTTCATGCAATTCAGTTTAGCGGGTTGTTCGTAAAAGAGCTACAGACAGACAGAGTTACTTTATATTTATTAGATTAATATAGATGGTACAACATTGTGAAGAATAAAGTAATGATATTATCAAAATAAGTCAAAAAGGCACTTAAAAGTGAGTTTTGAATCGTTATTTTAAATGTTTTATGTTAAATATAAAGATAATTATAATTTTATTAAGAAACTCAATGATAACTCATTCGTTTAATTATGTATCATACGTGAAAATTAACTTAACAAAATCCTTTTTATTTCTATTATTGTTAAAATGAGATTAAAATTCTATAATCCGCAAGAATTTTATGAAAGAAACGCATACCTGGCTCAGGAATTTATAGACTTACTGACTAAACCTGGGATAAAGCTAAAATTGCCGGCTACCTATAAATTTATGAAAATTCATAAAAATATGGAATTTCTAATTAAACAAGACGTTACGGATCTTCAAAATGTGAATACTTTAATATAAATTATCCAATATGATCTACGCACTGTAGCCTTATTTCATTATACGACAAATCTAAATTGTACCTTATTGCGACGGTTTTAGGATTAAATTCCTATGTTTCCTTTTCCTTAAAAGATAATAAAAGCTCAGAAAAATGATCAGTCTTCACACATTGTAATAAGTACCTTAATCTTTAAATATTAAAGTTGATTATTACCTGTTGTTTGTAAATCCGCAATCGTGCAAGAATGAACCTTATCTGTACGGAAATACAGTTTATATATTGTATTTTATTTTAACTGTGATACATTATCTTGGAAATAGATGCAAAATTTGGGCTTCCCTGTATTCAAATACGAATAAATCTCAACCCTAAGCCTATCGTGATAAGATTTGAATTTCAATACTATGCTATTGGATCATTTATCAAGTGGGATAGAGAACGTCAGCTTCTGATATTCGTAACGATAGCCCCAAAAAGGTGATATTTTACACCAAATATACTCTCTTTATATACGATAATTTAGCAAAATCATATAAAATTTTACTCTAGTTCTCTTTCGAAGCTTAATACTTTTCTTGAAGTACCCAAATATTAAAATGGGAACCAGTAGTTTTTTTAAAAAAATCTAACACATGGAAAAATCTACATATTGTTGATTATCAGACAGCATGCCGTAATCGTTTAATCGAACAGAGTTGCTTGTTGGTTCATCTCCAGTGGTAGAACCCTTCCTTAAAGGCCAGCAAAGCACCTGCAAACACCCCGGTCTTGCAGATGTCCATGGGCGGTGGTGATCGCTTTCCATCAGGTTAGACTCCTGCTCGTTTGCCCCCTATAGCATAAAAAAATAAATAAATCCTACATTTATTTTAAATACACTAATTTACAAGTACGATTCAAATATGCTTGTAAAGGCGGACCAATAAAGTATATGACTTAGTGGAATTAAGGTAATAAGATAATATAAAATGGGAATGAAATGTTTATTAAAAGGGAAAATTTAAACCACGTAAACCACAATCAGACCGAACAAGCGTTGAAGCTTAACCATTCGAGGGTTCGATATTAAAAGTAACAGGTTGAGGCAATCAATGGAATCTGTTTTTAAAATCTTTACTCTTCATTTAAATAACAGCCAATACGGCTCAGTGTAAATATAATGGGTTCAAATTAACATAAATACTTGTGCTTCATAATATTAAGTATTATTACCAAAATAAATTGGCGAAAAAAGTTCCAAGCTTCTCCCTTACGAGAAGATTCGATATATATTTACGAGGTATTAAATTACTTGATAATATAAATATAAATGACAGCAATATTATGATTATTAGTACCTGAGACAAAATTATTACTTTTACAAAATTTGATTACCAATCTGGTTCGTAGAAAGCTGACATACTCACCTATGTCTCATATAGAAGAGATTTTGTATAATTGAAAATTAAAAACAAAACAACATTAAGTTCCATTTATTTACCAAATAGTTTTTATATAAAATTGTCTAATTTGACAATGGCCATCTGATGGTAAATGATCACCCTAATAAACCATTTGCATCGCCAATTCGTCACCAGCCTGGGCATCTAAGCTATGATGTGTTGTGTTTGTTAAACCAGTTCAGTCAAGCGTCAAAACCAAACAACAATACTCAGTATTCCTACATGTCGGTAAAATATCTGATGAGTAAGTGATACCCAAATGAGCTTGCTTATAATCCTACCTCCGAGTAAATTGAAACTACAGAACATTTAATTCCCAAACACATTAAATGTGTTCCATTTAATAGAAGACATCACTTAGACGTTCACGTTAAAATAACAAATAAATCAACACCGTGATGTTAGTTCCATGTAGCGGTTCCGATATGAAGCAAAAAGGATTGTACCGGGAGATTTATTATTGGGATTTTTTGTGATTTATATCCCCTATGGTGAAGTATTGGCAAAGTTGGCCATTGTATCGAATTTATGTAGTTTTATTTGATATGGATTAAAGATACTGTATATTAAACGTTACAAATATTTGGATAATTCTTGATAAAAGGAATAAAAGTTATATCTTCCGTGGCTCCTTATCTCTAATTTTTTTTATATAATAGCTGAAGAGAGTACGATTATCTAATGTTAAATGGTTAATAATCTTCGCCCACAGACATTGCCTCTGGGAACTTGGGAACCAAGATTTTATGCCCCTTGCGCCTGTAATTACTGTAGCTCACTCACCTTTCAAACAGTTGTATATATGGCTCTTAGCTGGTAGAATATCAAATGAGTTCTTCTTTAATGAAGCCTTGGACCATTGCCCGTTAGGTCTTAAGCAGAAGGAGTAGCTTATTTCCTTACTTGGAGTCGTAGATTTTTTCATAACAAGTTGCATCAAATTCGGTACAGGGTAATTTTGCATTTACAATAATAGTATAGATTATTTCCACACCAATATACTTGCTGATAAACTTTAATATATTTTCGGGATCCAATCTCAGTCTCCACCCTTTTACGAAATCCCAATCACAAAGTATGTGACTGGACCCATATCACTAATAAGTTTTACACAAAATTGAATCTTGATGCCCACAAATTAAGGTCTAAATTAACACAATCGAATTAAAACCAAAATAATAACAATTGGTAAATCATTAACCTGAGAGTCAATTAACGATACGTAATGGTTTCGGACACGCGAATATTCAATTAAAAGGTATTTCCAATGCTTTTTAATGTAATTTGAACTCTATTTCTAGATGATTAGGGTTGAAACGATACATTTATAATAATTAACTTTTCGTTTCCATTTGTCTAAGTTTCCAGAAATCGTTACGGAAACGCAGGAATTGTGACGATTCTTTATTGGAAATGCTTTTTGCAATAATTTAAATAAACGAGAACTTCAAATTGGAAAATAATCAAGAATATGAGAGAACATTTTCAGCAAATGAAATTTGATGCAAATACGGATACAAATTAAATCAAGCAATTTAAATAATGTAAATTTTAAAATCAAAATGCGATCAATGGGGCAGCGACGTGGAATGGCGCGTCACTTTTTCCTCAAGAAGACATAAATATCTTTAAAAATCTTGGTTCAGCGATGGGCCAACTGTTACTTAACAATATGAAATCAAATAAAATTTGAAAAATGCAATGCTTTACCAAGTCGTTAAAAGGTCTACAGATTATCAATTTATATGGTGGTAGGGCTTTGTGCAAACCCTTCTTGGTAGGTACCATCCACTCATCAGTTATTCTACCGCCAAATAATAGTACTCAGTATTGTCGTGTTCCGGTTTGAAGGGTGAGTGAGCCAGTGTAACTACAGGACAAGGGACATAACATCTTAGCTCTCAAGGTTGGTAGCACATTGACTATTTAAGGAATAGTTAATATTTCTTACAGCGTCATTGTCTATGGGTGTTAGTGACCACTTACCATCAGGTGGCCCATATACTCGTCGGCCAACCTATACCATAAAACAAAAAACAAACAAACATCAAATTAATGAACTACAGAATTATAGGTCTTCGATGATGGTACAGAATGTAAACTATTTGACGCACAATATATCTGAGCCGGGTGGTTAGAACGCGTGCATCTCAACTTTATTGTTCTTGTACTTAGTTTTTCTTTATAATTCATCTTGTACTCAGAGGCGTAAAAAACATCATGAGGAAAGCTGCATGTGTCTAATTTCATAGAAATTCTGCCACATTTATTTCCACAAAACCCGCATTGGAAGAGCGTGATAGAATATGTTCTAATTCTTCTCCTCTAAGGTAGAGGACGCCTTAGCCCAGCTGTGGGAAATTTACAGGCTGTTATTGTTGTTTGTTGTATGAATCTTTACTTAATGATAAATACCGTTTTGATTTTAGAGTAATTTCAATTGTTTTAACGGTTTACACGGACAAGCCGATATTAATTTAGATTCATTTACCGATTACAACTGATAAATGATTAAGTCTGGCAATGTTAATAAACATGGAAAATTTATGCAGTTCAAAATTTAATTCGTACTTCAACTAAAATTTAAAAAAATATTTTTTCAGATTTCGACAAATGATATCATAACATTTTAAATTAACATGGTAATTTGCAATGTACTTTATTTTTAGTTGGTTGAGCGATATTCCGACATTATCTACAAATGTCTTGTTCACGAGAATATATGCTATTGGTTGCTAGACGAGTATATAGGCCACATGATGGTAAATGGTTACCAACGCACATAGACAATGGCGCTGTAAGAACCATTAACCATTTCTCTCATTGCCAATGCGCCACAATCTTTGGGAACTCAGATGTTATGTCCCTAGTACACTATGCCTTTAGTTACACTAGTTTACTCACTCTTTAAACCGGAACACAACAATACCAAACACTGTTGTTTGGTGTTAGAATATTTGATGTGTGGGTGCTATTTACCCAGAAGGGCTTGCACAAATCCCTACCTCCAAGAATCATAAAATATCCCGTATTAAATAAATAGCTGCAATAAATGATATCATTTCAAGGTCAATTTTATATCTATTTGTTTCAATTGATGATATTTTATGAAATAATTCTGTCAGTATATGACACGAGCATTTCTCGAGAGCTCTCCAAAATTACATCGACAGTACGCCCTCAGCTGAGCCGTGTAAGGCACACGATACACCATGTAATCTGTCTAGTTCTAAAACTTTAGTACCGAAGTCGATCCATCACTGTCACGGTTTAGTTTGGTATCAGGTGTGACGGGCGATGTTTGCACGAAACGTACGCGGGTGAGACAACATTACATTTTTACACGGGTAATATGTTTTTACGTCATCTGTATGACAAAGCAAAAAAATATATAAATAATTTATAAAACATTAAACCGATTTCAAAATTAGAAACAGCTAGGAAAAATGAAAATAAATATGAAATTACTGAACCGATTTTAATGAAGTTACATTGTTCCCGTTGTGCAAAAACATACAAACATATACTTACGAAATTTAGCACATGTGCTTGAAAGCCTAAATGAGTCATCATACAATGTTACAAACTCAAAACTCAAATCAAACTGAAATAACTTTATTCAGATCGTCGAATTAACTACCACCGGTTCGGAAAAGGAAATACCCTGACCTGAGAAGAACGGATGAAAGAAACTCAACGGGTTTTTTTTGTCAAATTAATTAAATACACATAGTATATATGAATAGAAATAGCCTGGAAGCGATCTTTCTACAATATGCTAACAAAACTATGTGAATTACCTTTTCTAAGATATTCTGTTATTTATTTTGGATTCGATAATTTTCCACAGAGACTTTGACTTTTCCCATTCTAGGCATCTTGACTGTCGACTACGTATTACAATAGAATTTCGAGACAACATAATAGTTCTCAGAAACATTTAGATTCGTTTGATGTTAATCTAAACGTAATTTAGTCAGAATTCAATTAAATCGTTTGAAGATCTTTCTCATAAAGCGTTTGTAATTTATTTGGAAATAAGGAGAATTCAATTTTAATTGAAAACCAATATTTTTATACATTACTAACTACTTTAAAATAGTTAGGAATAGTAGTTATTACTGGCTAACTAGCATAACTCACAATGCAGTTTGTGAGGAAGTACTAGATACCTAAACTTGTTGAGAAGCCCATATCGCCAATATTATCCCACCAAAAAGCAAAAAAAGTAGTCTACATCCTAGGGACTCAAGCATACTTCGTATCTACCCCACAGACAGACGATAGGACTGACGGACTTATAACATTAGTACATGTATAAATAATAAATATTTCTTTTATTTTCAGGTAAGGAATAGCGGTAGCTGACATACTCTATGATGAAATAATTAATGGATTAGTGTAAGAAAGTTTGGATCGCACTAATTTCAAGTAAGTAAAATTTATTAGCACAGACACGCGTCCAAATGGCTTATTTAAAACTAGATGTGCCCGTGACCTTGTACGTGTTTGAAATTACAAAAAAAAAAAAAAATATTGTAGCCTAAGTTACTCCTTATTGTATCAGTTATCTGGCATTGAAAGCCCCCGTAGAAATCGGTCTATTCAAAGATTAGCTGGAGACACGGGAAACAGACAGACAAACAAAAATTTTAAAAAATGTTATTTTGGTATATGGACCGTGTATACATACATATGCATTGAGTAAAAATGTATTTTAATGTTTCAAACAGACACTCCAATTTATTTTAATTATATTCGCTATTCTTTTTTCAATATGATAATTAAAGAACATACTTCTAAAACACAAAGTGTTTTTGGATATTTTCATAATAACAGTGGGTCACAATGCCCTTGACTTAGTTTACGGTCATAGAGCCTGTAGGAATGACGATCGAACTTAATGAATGTAAAAAAAAGTAAAGTAACAGCCTGCTGGGCTAATGGCCTCCTTTCCCATTAAGGAAAGGGCTTGGAACATATTCCACCACGCTGTTCCAATGCGGATTGGTGGAATGCACATGTGGCAGAATTTCAATGAAATTCGACACATGCAGGTTTCGTCACGATGTTTTCCTTCACCGTCGAGCACGAGATGAATTATAAACACAAATTAACCACATATATATATAGAGGTGCTTGCCTGGGTTTGAACCCGAAATCATCGGTTAAAATGCACGCGTTCTAACCACTGGGCCATCTCGAAATTTCTGCTTGGGGCTTAATTGCAGAGTAACTTTAGATTAAAGCAACAATTTGTAATGTTGCAAACAAAAAAACAACAACGCCACAACTTGCAACAAAATTATAAACTTAAACCCATTAATGCCCAGTTTCGTCCAAAGTGATCTAAAATTTTGCAGATATATTTATGTGCTTACTGATTTCTTCAAGTCTGTAATTAAAATAGTGGAGAAGAGTAATCAATGAGTTTTTGTCGGTTGTTCTTGGTAGCATCTACTTCCCAAACCAGTGGAAGCATTAATGTAATACTACTCTGTATCTTGACAACTCAAAATAATTTTTACGAGGTTACTTGAATTTTTTATATGGATGGATTTTAAAACTGTCACCAAAATTTAAATTTAGTTTTCGGAGATATTAAAATATATATTAGAAGACATATAACTAAGGGTGCACGTTTGAAGATAATTATACATAATATTAGCTTTACTATATTAGTAGTGGCCAGGTTTACTAAAGACGGAGAGCTTCATACGTTACTGATTATAATATAATATTTGTCTTTCTGACTAGAATTAAGAGCCGGAAACGTATAGTGAATATTACACGTGGATCTTAACTGAGAACTAAACGCATTGTTCACCTCCCTTTTGACTAGTACTTCAATCTATAATTATATATTACTAGGTGCCGCACTTTTGCTCGCGTTTTAGGTAACACGTAGCCTAAGTCCTTCATGTTTGCTTTACACCAAATTTCATCAAATTCAGTTCATTGGTTTGCTAGTGAATGACTAATACTAAATAGCGACAGACAGACAGACTGATTTACTTTCACATTTATAATATTAATCTAGATTATTCTTTATTATATATTCATGAAACGACCAGAAACTTTAAAATGTCAAATTTGCTGGGCGTTCCACAATGGGCACATTTATACACCAAAACAGTATAGTGGCATAAAGACCCAAGTAATATCAAAACTCCATATAGATGAGACGTCTATGAAATTTTCAAATTATTTTTACATGGAGTCAGTTACGCTAATCTCTATACCCTCATGAGATCGTGATTAACAGAAACCGCATGATCAACTTCGAACAATACAACGATAGCAGACTTTTTCCCCTCTCTAATTG
This sequence comes from Vanessa cardui, assembly GCF_905220365.1. Lineage (NCBI taxonomy): Eukaryota > Metazoa > Arthropoda > Insecta > Lepidoptera > Nymphalidae > Vanessa > Vanessa cardui. The sequence goes on from NC_061148.1 coordinate 455,981, forward strand.
CTACTGGTTGTGCTGTGGTTGGAGTTTCATTGTGACGCCATAATTGCTCGTAGAAGAACCGATTAACTGGAGCCAATTTTTACTAATAATTGGTATTTATATCTGTACTTATTATAAGCCTATAAGGTATGTTAAATATTATATTTCTAAATAATCAATAAAGGTTGTATAACTTCTAGCTGTTGAGTGATATTCAGTCAAAGAATTATATAAATGTAATGAATACTTTTTGGTTTGACATTTTTATGAATAAAAGAAGAAATAGAATGTTATTGAATTTTACATGAGAATAGTTAATCTGGATTTAAATACGGAAGATAATGGATGATTGTAAATAAATATTGTAAAATATATTAAATATTGTTAATTATTTTATGTTCCTGTTTATCTGAAGCTGGATCTACATTATATTATAGCTAATGCTTGTGATATGACATTGATGCATTACATTAACTGGTTTGATTCCATTTTCAAATGGTTTCAATTTAAAGCGGATGAAACTGCAAAAGGTAATTATATGATCAAATCAAAATATACTTTATTGAAGTTGTCTTTGAGTGCTTTTTCAAATGAATACATTTACAATTCTGTTCTGTATACTAATTAGTGTCATGTGATGGAATCCGAGCCCAGGCGTTTTTTTCTAAAAAGTACTCTTTTAATGAATGATAACGGCCTGACCATCATTTCCAAGATCTAAAATAAGAGAAGCAAGAGAAATATACCAACGCCATATTGATGAGATCATCAACATCGAAAATATTACCAATTAATATGGAATAACGACTCAGAATATTTACAATTAAATCATGCGATATGTACAATTGTTAATTAAAAACGCGAAACGATTTCGGAATAGTGCCGTTCCATTATGTTTAATTGGCGCCTTTTGTGTAATATGTATCGGACGTTAATTCGGCGATAATTGAAGAGCTTATGCTATTCGGTATGTCCAAGTATTATTTCAAGGCATTTCAAATTAATTGCCATCAATTTGTGCGTATTTCAACGCTACATATTGCGACGTGATAAATTTTAATTGGTCGTTTTGGAACACCGTAAGAGAACTCTCTCTTACATTGCTTACAGATTAAACTGGAATTAGTTACGCAAGGAAAAAGCCGTTAGGTTCCTTCAGACGATATTTCCCTCCATTTTTCTGTTTCTCTTCATATGTGTAGGAGCATATTCCAACACGCTGTTCCAATGCATGTTAGTAGATACAAACGTGGCAGAATTTCGTTGAATTTACATACATGCAGGTTTCCTCACGATATTTTCCTTCACCGGCGAGCACGAAATGAATTATCAACGCAAATTAAGTACATTAAAATTCAGTGCTTGCCTGGGTTTGAACCCGCAATCATCAGTCATGATGAGCATGTTCTAACTCTTACCTTACCTTACTGACCTACTAGTTCACAGTTGACGAAACATCGCATTAAAGCATACTTAGTTCACACGTCACTAGGACACAGCTAATATCAAAATGACGTCATACGTCAAAGTCAAATGATGAAAGAAATACGTCATTCGGTTAACGATTGTAAGTAAATGATGAAAAAAATCACATTTGAAAACCGGAGCGGGTTGCTAGTTTACATAATATTTAGCACAAGCAACTTCTTTTTAACTGTGTTTTCCACGAATCACCACACTTTATGCATTTCTTGAATTCCCATATTGCTTAATATTTATCCTCCCAAACAGCAATACTAATTGGTTGACTGAGGCAATGTAATTACAGGCACAGGGGACATAACATCTTCGATTCTGTGGCTGGCGTAAATTGACGTTGTTACCACAGTCAATTCCGAACACAAGACGTAAGACAAATAAACAACTATGGCATTAAATTAATGCAACATAATTGGTCCAGATCTTAAAATATTTAAGCTAGTCATAATGTTATAAACATGGACGCTTTGATAATTAACCAATCGGAACCTTGGATTATAAAAGTTGCATATGCAAAAGTTATTAGGAAATCGCATGGTTTATCATCTAAAGATTGTTATCTTATCTATCTTATCTTAAAAAATCTTTAGATAAAAGTCTTTAGATTATTATTTTTTGAATTAATTATTTGATGTCATCAGACTATAAGAAATAAATATGAGCATCTATTCTAATATTATCTTTGAGTGGTGGGGATGGCATTAGTTTCAGGACCACTTGCCGCCCCCCGACATATTAAATAAAAAAATAAATAAATAATTTATCATATTTCTTATAGTTATGTAATACTGTTATAGATATTTGTGTGTGGTGGTGACTATTGGACATGGTCTATTTGACCACAGGTCTTTTCATAGAAGATTTACGTATTCTTCTGCCGTAATTCTTCTCTCCTTACAATATTAACTTTAGTTTTTGAAATTCTCTATAAACGTCACTATTTTCGTTATAAGATGTAAGATCAAATAAGAGATCATTTCAAACTTTGAGAAACAATTCTTATGAAATAATAATGTTGCAGTTTTATAAAACACAGACAGTTAGTTAGGCGCCAGTTCCGTTTACATCTCCCGATACAACTACACATTTCATCCGAACTAGATATTGCTATGAAATTGATTTCTCAGTGTCGTGTAAACCCACTAGTACAAGATACAATGACACACTCGCTATCAATAAATCCAATTACATAATAGCAGTTTCTACTTTATAACAATGGATATAAGGTCGAGTTTTAAATAAATTAATTTCCCAATGGTACAGGATTTTCATAATTTACGGCTGTGCTATAAAGGGTGTAGTGATTTGTTAGGTTGGAACGTTATAAATCAAAGGCTCGGAACACACCTGGATTTGTAAACTTCGATTGGCCTAAAGGTCAGTTTTAGACAGTTTTTGTATTAGTTCAGTGATTTATTGCGGAAACTTCAAAGTTTGTTTAAAAGATTTGCCGGATAGAGCCTATTGCGCAAAGCATTCGTTCTTGTAATTGATAAGAATTTAATGATTACGTCATAGATTATGTCATTGTTTGGTAAAACCAATGACAGCTAATTTCATTCAATCGACATTTCGACGTTCAGTCTAAGAATTAAATAAATTATGTAGTTATTCAAACTCGTATCAAAATTTATTCATCTAAAACAGTTAATTAATTAAATATATAAAATTACTTGACGTTTAATCTATACTCAACTCTTTCACGACCAAACCGCTGAATCGAATTTGATGAAATTTTGTAACGGACTATACTATATACATGAGAATGAATGTGATTGATTTAATACATTTTTTTTTTTAAAGTATGTTGTAGAGCAACTATCCGGGTTCAATATAAGTCGTCGGTGAACCATATAAAGCACGTATTAAAATGTAATCAAAATTGGTCGCGTTGTTTTGGAGATATTAAAAACATGCATACATACATACATACACACATAAATACATATACGGAAACATAAAAACATACATAGAGATTACATTACATAGTAATTGAATACATATACATGTAATAAATAAGGATGATAAAAGGAATGGCATTATAATAAACATACTTTTTTTTAATATACATTATTGTGGATAACGTTCGTGTAATAAATAATATGTTTCATGTATTGATTTTAACGTTAGACCGCGCCGAATGTCATACTCATCGCCAGGCATATATAGGGGCTATGATGCCCAGCGACTCGGTGCAATTTGAACGCGCGGAGCGACGCGCTCGCTGCACCGGCCGCGTGCAATAATACAAATTATTATTACAAATGACGGTATGGCAGGCCGTCATATAAATGAATGTTCTCAATGAGACATCATATATATTATATAAAATTTAATAATGATATCAATATGATATAAAACGGTTTGATGGTGGCCGTATTGAAAATATTTAATTGCAAATACGTATGTACGGGGCGATACATACTGATGTCAGAGGTTTACCTCAATGACTATTAATTATGGAATATACTATATTGAAGAGTTTACTCTTCTTGTAAAACTGTGTCGATCGACGGACGCAAGTTCGTAAAGCGGTCGTTCTAAGAAATCTATAAATATTATCAGAAAACAAGTTTGCATACAAACATTGTTTTGGTACGATCACAGGTTTGCTGTGATGATTGACGAACATAAGTTCGTGTAACAATTAAAATCTAAACTCTTCTTGTAAAACTGTGTCGATCGACGGACGCAAGTTCGTAAAGCGGTCGTTCTAAGAAATCTATAAATATTGTCAGTAAACAGATTGCATACAAGCATTGTTTTGGTACGATCACAGGTTTGCTGTGATGATTGACGAACATAAGTTCGTGTAACAATTAAAATCTAAACTCTTCAATGTAAAACTGTGTCGATCGACGGACGCAAGTTCGTAAAGCGGTCGTTTTAAAAAATCTATAAATATTATCAGACATATGCATAAAAGCATACTTATTGGTACGATCACAAAGACGATGATCTATTTGTTTTAAGATTATTATTGTTTAATAACAAAACCTTTATAATATATTTGTATTGTGCACATGCATAATGATCGCGCACGAATACTGTACTGCATATACTCTGGTGGATTCTTGATGATTCGACGCTTGGTTTGAGGCTGTGCGGCTTGATCGCTGCATTAGTGTCCCTCGTGGCGATGTCGTCTTGAATTTGCTTCGGTGATACAGTTGCGGGGTTTGAGGTTACTGTATAACGTCTTCGGCGATACGGTAGTGTCCCCCCTTCTGTTGCCGAGGAGGCTGCCTATGTGAGATGGTTTCGGGGTTCGAGGTTACTGTATAACGATATGGTAATATCCCTCACTCTGTCTTACTGGGTTGCTAGAGTAGTGTATGTACTATGTGGTACTGAGCTATGGCTGGTTGACGTTACGATGGCGTTGTTGATGTCTTTCATCAATCGGTAGTACCAGTATCACGACCGAATGCTGCAGGGCGTTGCGGAGGCTGTAATAAGCTGAAGTGATACGTTCATGCAGTGACGGGCTCAAATAATGGATTTCATCCAGGCTGCAATAACTATATACACAATCATGGCGCACTAATCGTTTTATACGAGAAGTGTCGTTTGTAGCAAAATGTTCGTCCTTTTAGGGACGCCCCTTTAGTTTAGTGTTAAGAATATCATACGAGACATGAAGTAGGACACCTAATTTAGTTATAAGTCTGCATATCACATTGAAATTGATTATCACATGCAATTAATGATCTGTGCTTTGTGCTGGTTTGGGTAAACTAGTATCGGGTGTGTGCCTGTTGTAGGTTGAAGTTAAGTTTTATATCCACTTTAGGTTTAAGTAAAACGAAATATGTGAAGCGTATAATAGGTTTATAAGCTAGTTAAGGAAACGTACGGTTTAGATATAAGTCTTAGTTTTAAGTTTTAGTTATAAGAGAGTACGGCGATAACGATCACACAACTATACGGTTATGATGTATATATTTATACTTTATAATCTACTACGGTAGAAAATATAACAAATTGTGTTATATTCACTCGTATGATTCCTACGCGGTAATCTATGAGTTTCATCGAATTTTATTCCACTATGTTTGGAATTATTACGTATTATATATATACGATATAACAACACTCTGCGTTAGTGGATATTTGAACGAAATACGTATTCCTTACATTAGGCCGCCTGACAGTGCGCTTGAACTGGTATGAGAGACAGTGATTTGATGCTGTGATAATCCAGGGTTGAACCCATGGCTACAGTTTTCCTCAGCGATAACTGGTTTACTATTTATGAGACTTTGATCCTCACATTGATTATTATTTTTGTGGCATTGGCTACTCTTTATACACCTCAGTTACGACTGTGAAAACTACCGAACCACGGTTAAGTTTATAAGTAAGACTATGAGTCTTCTATACACCTCAGCTACGGCTGTGATATCTGCTGGACTACGGTCTAGTTTATTAATAAGACAATAATATTTTATACACCGCAGTTACGACTGTGAAAACTACCGAACCACGGTTTAGTTTATTAGTAATACTATGAGTCTCCTATACACCTCAGCTACGGCTGTGATATCTGCTGGACTACGGTCTAGTTTATTAATAAGACAATAATATTTTATACACCGCAGTTACGACTGTGCAAACTACCGAACCACGGTTTAGTTTATTAGTAAGACTATGAGTCTTCTATACACCTCAGCTACGTCTATGATACCTGTTGGACTTTAGTTCCACTTTATACGTATATTATTTTACAAAGTGTGTGCGCACTATAAAAGTGCACGTCCCATGTTCGAGGAAGGTTCGCCGATCAATGGTTGGAATCTACTGTTGATGGCGGGCGCGGTGCCAATTCAACCTCCCCCCCACTTTTATATTTTTCAAAATTAGTTAAATATAAAATGATGGGTTGGAGCGACATCCTTCAGCTACTCGTAAGAGGTGCTAAAGGAAATGGGACCGGAATCTCATACATCTGATTATTTATTATTTTTTTTTTAATTAAACAAATTATTATTATAACACGTATTTAAATGATTAACCTAGTTTTATTTGACTCCGCTATAGTCGATTGAGCATGTGATCTCTGACGCTCTAAAAGAACACGGTTATTACGCATACATAACGTATATTGGGTCCAAACCATCTAGACGAAATCACGAGCCAAAACGCAATTTAAAATAAAAACGTAAAATTATATATTAATACTTTAGGTAGGGATTAGTTACAATTTCGTATGAAGCAAATTTGAATTCCAAGAAAAGACATAGCCTTCTTTTTTAACTAACACATGACAACCAAAACCTAAAACGCGAGTAAAGCCGCGGGCTACTATTAGTAATGTTATAAACTACCTTAAAAATGAGGTTATCAATTCCATTGGTTCAACCGTTTCGGAACCAATTACAGATTTTTCGTAGGTATGTTCTCGAATTGGTCACCAATAACTTTATACACAATTATTGAAGTAGTATTTGTATTTATACATATTATATAAATTGATAATAAGTGTATTTCTATTTGAAATTAATTATAAGTAATAGTAATATTATTTGACAATCATTTTATAGGTAATGTACAGTATTCATCTCAATCTGGTTCTGCCTCTGAATTAATGTCTGTCAAAACTTTTCTTTCAGTATTGAAAGCATCAATAACATGTACAATACTTTTATAAATTTAAAAATACAAATAAGAACGGTTATAGTATTTTACAAAAACAAAAAAAAACGAAATTCTTTCATACGATATCATTACATAGTAAAGATAAATAAAAATAACGCTGTCGTCACATTAAAAGCGTTCAAACGTAAAACACAACACATTAAACCGGTCATGTACACTCGCGCGAAAAAGTGTTATCGCAGAACAAAATGGAGCACATCCGTCCGCTATCTCCGTATACATTTTTACTCGCGATTTTACGAGAGCCGCGCCGTCGGACATCAATTCCGTTCAGTAACGGCCGCAGCGCGTATACATTGTTGTGTGCGCCTGTACCCAAATGTCGATTGAAATTACGCTGTTATTCATATCGTGACATATAAACGAACCTTTTTTTTTGTTTGCTATCGGATTTTGATTTACTAACAAAATGTTGAATTTTAATGGAGTGCGCAGCGCCCCGTTTATATGGAGAAGATTAATTTATTTTTATTTTTCGTGGAGTTTATGACTCAATCAAGCAATTTTTGTTTTGGAAAGTAGACTTTTACGACCAATTACGTATAATTACTTTTAAAATATTATATTAATCGTAACGTTTTTATGTGCGACTTAAAACTCTATCGAAAAAAAGACGATTGTAGATTTTGGTACCTTCCAAAATGAAATCAATCGTATCGAAAACCATGTATGTATCTTATACCATCTTATCAATTCTCAGTTTTATTGGCATTATATTAAGGTCGACTTTCGATCAATGGGCGTCTAGTATTTATTAAACAGTACATAATGCAAGTAATTCAATTAAACACACGCACACCATCATCACCCACGCAGTGCTTCCAGGATGTTTACATTACAAATCATAGCAACCATCACCTCATGGCGTCATTATAACATGATTCCGATGAATCGAATCATAATTTGTATGTTTAATAATAACCGAACTTCGACCATGGCGGTGAATCTCAAAGATCACCGTGCGTGGGAGACCATGATAGTGGGGAAGGGAATGCGCAAACAGAAATTTCCTATGTTATAGTTATAGATACTCATATAGTCCAATGTGATGCAAATTTGAGTTAATCAGAGAGAGAATAGGAGACAAAAATCTGGCCAAGAAATAGTGGCCCAGTGGTTAGAACGCGTGCATCTTAACCGATGATTGCGGGTTCAAACCCAGGCAATCACCGCTGTTTCATGTGCTTAATTTGTCTATAATTCATCTCGTGCTCAGCGGTGAAGGAAAACATCGTGAGGAAACCTGCATGTAACAAATGTCATAGAAATTCTGCCACATATCCATTCCACCAACCTGCATTGGAACAGCGTGGTGGAATATGTCCCAAACCTTCTCCTCAAAGGGAGAGGAGGCCTTTAGCCCAGCAATGGGACTTTGGGAATTTACAGGCTGTTGTTGTTGCTATGGTAGTTCAGAGCTATGCTCTATTTTTTTTATGTTGTTGCAAACGTGTCATTGTCTTACCTAATGGAATGTGATCACCACCGCCCATGGACATCCACATCACTGGGCTTACATGTGCGTTGTCGGCCTCTAAAGAAGGAGTACGCTCTTGATGGTTCCCAAGTGGTATCGGTTTGGAAGATCAGGGATGAAAGCTGGTTAGTCAGTGTGATAAGAAATTGGCGTTAGTTATCAAAACGAAGATCTCTATTTCGTTTTGTGTGTGTGTGATACAGTGTGTTCGTAATTAAGCGATCTATCGATATGTATCTTGTCCTTCTAATTACACTGGCTCAGTTACTATTCAAAGTGAAACACACAATACGTATCGTTGTTTAGTGGTAGAATTATTCATAGAGTGGGGACATCGACTAAACGGGTTAGTACAAAGCTCTACGAATGAGATAATTTGCAAGAGCGATAATTGTTACTATCAGATGTACCCCTAATGTAAATTAAGCAGCCTGAAAATGTTTTACTGCTGGACTTTTTTCTTTGAGAAACATTGGGTCTCATTCCACCACGCCGAAAAGAAGATTCTTTGATACACAGCTGAGTTGCGTTCGACGGTTCTTCTCAGGTCCTACGCGTTATATTCTATATTCAATAAAGATTTTTGACTTTGATTTTGACATGTATGAATATGTGACGGACGCAAGCTGATATTTTGATCACCCTCGAGTATTTCAACGCCTTTTTCATCATTACATAGTATAAAACAAAGTCGCTTACCGCTGTCAGTCTGTACGTATGCTTAGATCTTTAAAATTACGCAGCGGATTTTTATGCAGTTTTTTTTCTAATAGATAGAGTGATCCTAGAGGAAAGTTTTGGACAGTATAGTAACGAAAAAAGAAAAAATCTGTAGTATATTTAGTATCAGCATTGCACCCGTGCGAATCATGGGTACGGTCACGCTAGTTTTATTGATAATAATATTATGTTTGTCCAGATTGGAACCCGCGAACAAGAATAAGATCAAGTTTCCTATCCAGTAGGTCAACTGAACTTCTCACATGTGCCTGAAATATAAATAATTGAAATCAATGCATTGAACATCATGAATTATTCGATCCGACTGATCTGCATTGGAATAGTTGAGTCGTATGTAATATCTAATTATACCGAATTATTCTCTGCCCCAAATAGCACTGACGTGTTCCGTTGATGCGAATTGTGAATATTTTCAGCTGTAACGATCGGATGCGTTGTGTACGACCACAATGCTCAGGGCTGCCTGGATTCCACAGCTTCCAATTTTGCGTGATATTCATGAAATTATGTTCAAAGTAAGGCAAATAAAATGATGTGTTTATGATGAAAAAACATGAGACAAATAAGTGCATCTGCTATACAATACAAATTTATTAGACAAATTCGTAAAATTATTGTGCGCAATATGTGCAGATTTAATAGACGTTTTGATGAGAATTAAGAAAAATGTCTTCTTAAGTAAATTATTAATTGTAAGCATATTTTATTTGCTTATGGGTCATTTTATGCCCTACAAAATTTTTCTTTGGAATTGAAAAATTGAATATTTTTATACGTAAAATTAACATAAATTACTTTATGTGGTATATATAGACAATTTAATAAAAAAATAATGGAAAGAAAGCACGAATATTGGCACAAGTTGACTGCGGTTTATATTATACCAAGATTAAATAATTTTGTCAACGGTACAAATGTGTCCAGTACTTAAGAAGATTTTAAACGTAAAGTTATAAAAATAATGTAAAAATATACATGGAACTTTCACATTCATGATTCTCACAATTTCATGCCCAGAAATAATACAATAATATATGTACATAACTTGATGAGAACCTTAGGCTGTTTTTGTTTATTTTTGTAATAGCTTACTATGAATGATGAAAGAAATGACCAGCAGTGAATCATTAAATATCCAAGGTATGCTAACATCCACAAAATGATTATTTAAAATTTATTCGTAAACAATATTACGTACAGTACATTTGAAATGTTTACTTTTTTATTTCGTTTGACAACCCTAAAAATGTAGGTCAGATCAGAGAATCGATCACAATACCAACGCTTCTGATAAAGTGGATAAATACAAGCTAATAATAGCACGGGTGCCAGATTTGACAAATTTTTGTAACCAAAATCATATCGTATCGTATAATCGTATCACTACGATTTATGCACTAGCTGTGCCCGCAACTACGTGCGCGTTTGAATTAAACTGAAAATTATAGTAAGTAGCTTAAGATACTCCTTATTACATAAGCTACCATTGCCAGTACCAGTAAAAAATAGTCCTACAAATTCGTTGACAGACAGACGTACAAAAATCCTAAAAAATGTTATTTCAGTATATTTACCATGTATATAAACATATGCATTTAGTAAAAAGCAGTTATTTTAATATAACAGCAAGTCACTCCAATTTATATGTATAGATATATACAATGTACGAGTATGTCATCATTTCATAGTGTAAAACGGAGTTGCTTACCATTGCCTGTTCCTATGTATGCTTAGATCTTTAAAATTGTGCAACGGATTTTGATGCAGTTTTTTTAATAGATAGAGTGATTCGAGAGGAAGGTTTTTGTATGTAATACATGTATAATATAGTAAAGAAATATTGACAATTTTAGAAGATTCCAATATGATGTCGTAAATAAACAAATTCTGGAAGCTATTTAGTATCAGTATTGCACCCGTGCGAAGTCAGAACTGTTCGCCAGGTCTTAAGCTAGTGTACAATTAAGGAATTTGGTATGAGCCTAGACTTAATGGTAAAACTTCGTGCAAGGCCCTCAGGTTAGGTACTATCGACTCATCACTTGTTCTAATTACAGGCAAAGGGTCCCTTTCAGCTAAGTTATCTCACACACCGTCAAAGTCTATGGCTACCCAGAGATCAATTATCATCAGGTGGCCTTTGCAACAAACGGTACAGAATTTGACTCCAGTATTCGTACTTACAGATTCTTTAAGAACATTTTCAAATGTAACACAAGCAGTCGGTATAGGTATAGTATAGGTATAGTGTAATATATGGGTAATTATTTTTAAATTTAAGTCGCATTAGAAAAGCTACGTTGTTTAAGCTTGACGTAAAAGAGGAATCGGGTAGGTTACTATTTAGTGGTGTTTTCCATCTATAGATATGGGCAAGGCAAATACGAAGCCTTTAAGGTTTCGTTTCCATATTTCCCGGCAATTTTGAATTTGAAACTGTTCTATATTCGAATGTGTTCCAATTTTGAATCTTAAAACAGTTGAAAGTATTAGCATTAATGATTTGAATCTTTACGTAAACTACGTACGAAAATGAAGATTTGTAAAGAAAATAAATGTTCGCGCTATAATTTATAATAATATATAATTTTCTAGTATTGCCTGGGTCTACCTACACTAGTTTAGGGCCAAATACATACAGACCAAGTTGTGTGACCAATTATTATTTGCTAGTCCTCTAACAGTAGTATTTCCAAAAAATAAACAATGAAGGTTTAAAGTATGAAAGTGGCACCAGCATTGAGTTATTATTGGTCTCATTGATATTTTAATTTTGCGTTCTAAGGTGAAGGAAATCACTGTGATATAACATCAGATAATATTCTGCCACATGTCCATCCATGAATTACAAATGGAAAACCTTGGCATTAAATTGAGACATTTACTTTATTAAACTTTTTTATACAACAAAACTAAAGTTTAATGTAACGTGCCCCAATAAAATAATCCTCATCATTTATCTCTGTCGCTCATTAGCGAACAGCACACGCTAGAAAGGAAAAAAAGAGGGGGAGATGTCAATTACAAAAAAAGCAAAGGAAGTCGGAGTACATTGATTGATGAACACAAATATCTGGAAATGTAAACGGACCTTTATGTCGGAACTAGTTTTTTGTAAATATTATTTGTAGAATATATAATTGTTATAGCAACTTTATAATTTTTGGAACATATGGACTTAAGTATTATTGTTATTGTCTCAGAGAAAAACTGGCGATGTTTGCCAGGATTTGAACTCGTGATCTTCAGATAGGATTCACGTGTTCTATTCCCTAGTTAAGTTAATGGCTTAATATTATATTAATGATATTTGATAAGTGGCAGAGGTTATACGAGAAAGTCTGAATAGGTAACACTGACACATCAAATTCTCAGCATTTTCATGGCATCGGCGATGTAAAAAATGGTTAATATTTATGGGGTGATGGTGACCATTTACAGACATTTGCCCCATTAGCCCGACCATTTATATATTTATTAATTAAATTAATATTGAAATGACCCAGATATATACTATCAATGTTTCTCGCGCTTGTAATTTGATAGACTCGTCTGAAACCAACCAACTCAAAACGGAGCATTCTTGTTTATTGATATCGTATGATGCATAAATAGGGTCCCGCAAAAAATGATAATAGACCACCTATCCAAGATATTTATGAAGAAGTCAAGACAAATACACATAACGCAAGATAACGCCATTCTATAGCTATGATCTCACAAATGGCGACACAAAATCCGTGAGAAACTACACAATAACAATATTATCAAATGCAACGAAGCGTGTAATGCTATGTATATTACCGAATATCCCAAACGAATTTCGGCCTTATGATCATGCAATAGAGGCATTAATCCCATGAACTTCCAAATTTTGAATCGGTCTATACTATCTCGGAACAATTTTCTAAACAGTGTATGTCGTATTTATATGGCAATAGAGTTCATTTTCATGGCTCGTTCCTGTAAATATAGCGCAAATATGAATCTTATTGATATGAGTATAAGGTATATGAAAACACTTAGATTTTAAATGCAATTTCGAATGCACTTAGCTAAGAAAGGAAATGTGCTTGGATTTTGAATTCTATCACATAGAGTTTAAGTGCATATTTACTTGGTATTAGTTTAACTTAATACCTGGTTGGAAGCGAAATTAGGTAGTTTTCGCGAGTGGCTTTGCCTGCAGTTTGCTTCGATTTCCTTGTTTTAATACAATTGTTTTTGAATACCTTTTTGTAACCACTTAGTTAAACAAGTCAATGAACGTCGGAAACCACATGTCATGGACCAATTTAAAAGACCTCAGATACAATGTCATCTTATACTATTAATTCGAGATGAAAAGGTTCATCTTGTGATGGTTTTTGAAACATAATACTTGAAGCCTTTGAAGGGATGTAGGGACTTTGATGGTTGTTTTTCTTTGATATTTTGCTATAAAAAGGATATTGTTACTACTAAATCTTGAGGTCATATTTTTTATGGAATAACAACTGTTTGATGAAAAAAATATTCCACTTCGCAGATGGGAGGTAATTTTATAATTTTAATTCGTACTAGTCTAATGTAACAAGCAATAGACTTACGTTGCTTTCATTATAATATTAGAAATTTTAAATAATTCGATCCCAGAACTTAGAGTATATTTAAGGGACCATAATTAACTATCTGACAAAACAAATATATTGTATCAAATCAAAATGCACTTTATTCAAGTAAGCTTTTACAAGCACCCTTGAGTCGTCATTTAAACTTAAGTGAAGTTAACTTGATGCCACCACCGGTACGAAATGTAGATTCAACTGAAAATAACTGGCAAGAAAATCATTAGTTACTTTTTTTTTAATGTCAATCAATATTTGATGTGTTTTAAATAATCTTCTTGTGACACGCAACACACAAACACTCAAGAATCGTTTTAAATCAAACTTAAATTTACAGCGTATTTGATTATAAAAACAGACTCGTATGAATCGAATTCAAATTTAATTGTTTATCAATTTAGATTTGATTAACGGGAATTTGTTGTAGGAGCAGTTAATGTACAGTGAGAGTAAGAAAATCTTCGTCAGTTTTAAAATTCATTCCATTATCAAGTCGTCAACTTTTAGTACCTTTTGTGACTAGCACTAAACATATAAAATTAAACTTACATTGTATGATAACTAGGTTCAAAATAATGTAATATCTTTTAAATTAGATAGATTATCTTCTACTGAATTGTCAAAATATGTCTAACGGTGTCATATATTCTCGATCGGTAAAGCAGATCGCTCATACTGAGCACACGAAAGTAGATATTAAGGTGGCGAACCTTTTCTTACCCCGACTATACAAAAATAATTTCGCGTAGATTGAACCTGGAACCCACAGCCAGATAAGCTAGCCACACCACTAAACAATACACTTAAGAATACACCTATTTTATAATGATGTAGGTGAGAATGAGCTGAGCCAACGAAGCATATCGTGTAATAATATTCCGAGCATGCTCCGTGGGAATTGTAAGGTCATCGCCTATAAAAAATCTTTTATATACCAAGACCACTATATCTACTTTATATTAAACTTTAATATATCTCGTGGTTTTACTTGAAATATATACAGACCGTTATATGTATATGTAACTAACGAAAAAGTAGTTTATAATATTTGATATAAATATTCGTAGTATTTTTCTAATGGCTTTGCACTGTAAATAGATTTTGATTAATTTATGATACAATGTTTCACTTAGACGCATCTCCATATGATATATGTTATGGGCTACCTGACGTTAAGGGGACACAAACACACATAAACGTTGGCTCAACCTTCGAAACTAGATTATTATATTACCTGTAGTTCCAGTGGTTCAGTGATCCTTCAGTTCGGAATATAACAACATTAAGTATTGCTGATTGTTGGTAGAATATATGATGGGTAGATGGTACCTACCCAGACAGCGTTGCAAAGTAATATATATACTCGATAACAACAAATACATTACTCTGATCCTAATGTGAGTAGCTAAAGAACTTGCATTATGGAAAATCAGGAGTAACGACGGCACCACAGACACCCAGACCCAAGACAACATCTAACCCGGGGCCTCGGAGTGGCGTACCCATGAAAACCGCTAACTATTCGATCAAGGAGGTCGTCTATACATTTTTTTTTTTCGAATAAAGCAAATGTTTGTTAACATACAGCCAAATATTAATAAAAATTCTACACAATATTATAAATTTAAACTGTTTTTTTTTATTAAATACTTGATTAAGCAACATTGTTGTAAGCGGAGCGTAACACACGTTCGTACGAACGCGTCCCGTGGGAAAGCTACTAGGGAGACATGAGGTAGCAGCTGTTTCGCGAATAGTGTTAGTTACGTCATTTGCATGGAAAATTAGTCGAGTTTTACATCTGAATAAATTTACTCGAGGTTTTAAAATCGTTTTAGAACTGTGTTTAATTCAATTTACACTTTAAAAAATGGATCTCTTGCTTAGATTTAGGGATTTTTTGGCCAAAGTATTTTGTAATGGTGGTTGAGGCGCTGCTTTAACTAGATATGAATTAAGTCGTGAAATGTGACTGAGACTGTTATTATATAAGTTCAATATATATACATCAAAGTGATAGTACAGAATCTGAAAATAGTAAAAAATACAAAAGTAAAGCCTAGGAATATTACATTACTCGCAAAGGTATCTTCGCTTTTTTATGAGAAGTTGCAGTTCTTTCCGTCCCGCTGCCTCGATGCAGATTCATGAATTCTTTTATAGAATAGGTTGGCCGACGAGCATATGTGACACCTGATGGTAAGTGGTCACCATCACCCATTGGCAATGACGCTGTAAAAAAATATTATCTATTCCTTACATCGGCAATGCGCCACCAACCTTGGGAACTAAGATGCTATGTCCCTTGTGCCTGTAGTTACACTGGCTCACTCACCCTTCAAATCGGAACACAACAGTACTGAGTACTGTTATTTGGCGGTAGAATAACTGATGAGTGGGTGGTACCTACCCAGGCGGGCATGCACAAATCCCTACCACCAAGTTAGGATTACTTAGTTATGATTTACTATAATTTTAATGTCTTCCATCGAACAAAAAATATATTAATATAAGCATATGCTATTTTTTTGTTGTTTGTCTGAATTTTAACTCGAAACTTTGACTATTATTCAGAAGTACAAGGTAATGATTGATATTGATTAATAATGTGGTTGAGATCAGCAAACACGCCTGTGTAGATACCACCGACTTATCATATTACCACCAAACAGCAATACTTAGTATTGTATAGTTTAAGGGCTGCAACAACAGCCTGTAAATTCTCACTGCCGGGCTAAAGGTCTCTCCTCTCCCTTTGAGGAACATATTTCACCACGCTTTTCCAATGCGGGTTGGTGGAATACACATGTGGCAGAATTTCTATGAAATTTATCACATGCAGGTTTCCTCACGATGTTTTCCTTCACCGCTGAGCACGAGATGAATTATAAAGACAAATTAAGCACATGAATCAGCGGTGCTTGCCTGGGTTTAAACCCGCAATCATCGGTTAAGATGCACGCGTTCTAACCAATTGGCCATCTCGACTAAAGGCTGAGTGAGCCAGAATTTATTACATAAGTTATATCACCACTTCACTGTCAGTGTTGGTGATATGAAGGCACATATTTCTTACGCCTTTATACCACATATTATTAACCAGTCTGTCTGCCTAGCAATTATATATTTATACTTTCATATTGAAAGTCAGTTTAAGTCAGATTTTATCTCACTCATTAGTACATTTAGATTTCGATCAGATGTGCCAATGTTTTTCCCACATATACATCTGTCCTATATAGTATATATAACTTTTTAAGCTCGGAATGTTATTACATTTTTATATAACAATATATACGTCGAAGAGGATTTTCATTTGATACTAGTTGTTGCCCCAGACTTCTAGGTGATGAGCATACAAATTAGTTTGTGTCCTTTTTTAAGGTTCCAGCTTGCTTCAACGGTTTGACGGTTGATCAGATGTACAGACAGACGAATTATTTAATAGTTATTAGTTATGTGTAATAGTTATTAGTTAGTATAAGAATTTTCGTGGAACACAAAAAAACAATGTTTATCAAATTGGCAAATTGTGGTTTAAATAAACAAAATCGAATGTACTCCAAAATCGTTTTTAAATTTAATATAAAATCCCAAACAAATCTATTTAAAAGTGCTGTCGAAATATAAATATTTCATTGTGCGATGATATCTGACAAAATCAAAAACCATTAAAAAAAAACATTATTTAAAAAATACTTGAAAGACATTTATGAAATAAGTTAAGCTTAAAGCAGAAATAAGTTAAATTTATTGACGAAACAAAAGACGCGAATAAGGAAATTGTTAAGAAATAAAAACCGTTGGAGGCGTTAAAAGTACACACAAAGGCTGACCATCCGGCCGTGAATCCTTAGCGTGGCTACCGCTGTCGCGCGTCCGTTGTAAAAGCCTTATTATACCTTACGATACGAAAGCGACCACTTGTGCAAAAAGACAATAGGCTATTTGACAATGCGAAAAATAAATTGTGAATTATTGTAATCAGTGTATATTATGAGTTTAAAAATGGTTATTTACTAAAGTTGAAAATAATACTTAATTTATTCAAAAATCCATAAATAAAAATGCATTTTTCAAACGTTTGTCACGTGCCACAAAACGCTCCTGATTGGCCGGGCTTATGATGAAGTCACTTTCTTGTAAACTTTGCTTTTCTACTATATGTACCACAGATTAAAATACAGCAAAGTGACGTCACCGACCCCATTGCAGTGCCATATTGTGTAGTAGTGTTTTTGCGCGATATTTAAATATGGAATTTTTAATATGATATTTTTCGGCAAATATATATTAGAAATAGAAAACACCACTTTTACTGGGTTCTTTGTTCCAAGCTTAGGAGGTCCAACGACTTATTTAATTACTAATAATTTTTGAGTTTATTATAGAGCCCATTAAAACGACATGATTAATATAATTATGTATAATATGCAATATACAAATAAATATTATAGTTATTTAATATGATAATAATTATTCAATATTAAATGTATTTTAACAATTCAAGGAATGACATACGAATACCATTCTATTCTGAAATTGTAATTTATTTATAATAATATATTTCAAAACTCTTCTTTAGAGGAGGCCTTCACTTTCACCTGAGGCGGGGTTCTTGCTAAAAATACTATATATTGTAAAAAGTAGTATGTATTACCTTTCTTTTTCTTAATAGTCATAATACTTCTTTTTTCGAAATTGTACTTAAAGCAGCATTGTGCAAGAAATAAAAGGCTTTTTTACTATTATTTTATTTATTTCAAAACTATAAATCTCATCCGAATAAGTATCAAATTCGTAACAAAATAATATAACGTTTTATAACACGACACGACTTTTTGTCGCACGTTGTAAAAGTAGCCTCAAGGAGTGCGCGTTCGGGCGTAAATCCTGTGGTGACGGCTCATACAAGGTCACGTGGTAATGGTATTAGTCTTGAGAAAGTTCGAAGTAAGTAATGTGTTTTATATAAATATCTATATAAGCTTATATCGACGGCTTTGTTGTGCAATCTAATAATCCTTTAATGTACAGACTTACAAAGAAATAGAAAGGACTTTATGTCGAATTGCTTTACTTTCACTAACGATATTTATTGAAAACGCTCTGTAAGTTTTTTGTTGTTGGTTAATGACAATGATAATAATATTATTCCATGTTAATTTAGTAGCGATCTCGATTAAAGCCTTGATTATCAATAAACATAATATACTTTACTCAAGTACGCTCTTCAAAGTATTTTCGAATCCCGAATTAACCCGCCTATAACTGGCTTGGAATATAGATACCGCATAGAAAACCTAACAATCAATTTGTAATATATTAAGTAGTAGTATGTGAAAAGTCATTTGTGTAGTCAAAATACATCCTTTTTCATTACATAACAATATTACATAACACATCATGCTTATACTAACTGAACTGATGTTTATTGAATATCTATTAAACTAGCTACCTGCCTCGACTTCGCACGGTTACTTGATTTGTATCCTTATTATTATTATATAGTTTCACCCAAAACATACATCCTCACAAACAAGACCATAAAAAAATAGATACAATCAAGAAATTCAATGAATTTTGTGAGACAGCTATTTCAAGTATTGTTGTTTTATATTGTATTTAAAAAAAAACATTCAAAAAAAGAATAATGTCGTGTTAACCATTGGTTTTTTTTGTAAGCGGCTCTGTCACTTAAACTTTTAATAATACAATCCAAGGCATAATATTACTATTAAAACTGTCTGTATTCCAACCGATGTTGGCATTGTAACTGTATCTCTCAACCCTCTACACGCTCCACTCAGCCGTGAATCCTATAACGAACGTTAACAGTGGATATGATAAGGAACTTGAATAAAAAACACTCCCCTCAGTGCGTCAGTCTTTGACGCCATGTTTAATTTGTGTGATGACGCCAAACGATGTCAATCTCTTTAGAAGTTCATCTACATAACAGTGATTTAGGATCTATGTACTGTGTGTGAATGTTAACGAAAGATTAGTATTACATTTATTTATGAGACACTAGCCCGTCCCTTTTATTTGTATTTTTTTATTGCCTTTTTTCTATTTCAAGTTATTTACACAAATCCCATAATAGATTACATACTAACCTGACACCTAAACCTTACTTATAAATTCTTCTATTTATTTGTGAAAGTCGCACTTATCATTATTTATTATACATAAACAGATCTTAGCTGAAGTTAGAACTCGTTGTCTTTGAAGAACTTTATGCAAGGCCGTTTAGGTGAGTAATACCACTCATCAGATATCTATACCACCAAACATCTCTCCATAACACTTCAGCCCCAAATGGGATTAAAATCAAGGATCTCGAGGTCTGCAGTTTTATCAGCTAACCACTAAACTCATGAGGCAGTTAATTAAATATATATGAAGTCCATTGAATATGTATTTGTAATAGTTCATTGAGTAGTGAAGGAAAATTATTATGAGGATACCTGCGGTTTCTGAAAAAATTCTGTCAAATATCATGAACGTGGTCTTCAAGAGGCTTCTCATTAATGTTTTATAATTATCAAAATTTTGTTTATTTATTTTTTATTTTCGTTATGTTATATATTCTTACTCATTGCATTTAGATTTATAAGTACATTTATTTATTTTATATGTATTGATAATATAATTTATTAATTTATGTATAACTTTTGTATTCTATATAGATAGACTCATATTATTTTATTAATTAGTACAGCACCACTCACCTTATATTCTATGACCTATCCTACACTTTCGGTTGCCTGGAAGAGATCGCTATGTAGCGATAAGGTCGCCAAAATTGTACGCTTGTTCTATCAAGGCCAAATCAATGTTATGTTTATATTTTTCTCTGTGGTGTACAATAAAAGAATGAGCTGAACTATACCTCTTCAAGGATCATTGCTCAGCACTCTCACCGCTATTTATAAGCTGTACATTTACAAACTTTAAAATAAAACTAATTTACATGTCCAAGAATTGTACGAATTCCTTGAAAAAATTTCAAACTTTAATTGTAATAGTGAAATTTATTTGTAAGTAAAATTTTAACATCCTATTCCAAGAGGGACCACTAACTTTGCTTTCAGTGAAGGGAAAACAACTTCTAGATTTACCTACAGTTTTGAAATTCAATTTCACCTCCACTTCCTTACGAATGGTTATATTAAAGGCGTCTTCGAAAACGTCCCAACTACAAGATATTCAAATGGTAGAACTTCTTTTTTTATCCATTTTGTAAAGTCCATTAACGTAAATAAAACTTTATCATATTGCACGTTTCTGGGTGTTACTTGCTTGAATTGTGGTCAGATAGTGCTTGGATTATTTTATGGAAAAGTTTTTCTATTAAATACAATTCAGATATTTTATGCTATTGCTTGGCGAACGAGCATATGGGCCATCTGATGGTAAGTGGTCACCAACGCTTATAGACAATGGCGCTATAAGAATTATTAACCATTCTTTTCATCGCCAATGCCACCAATCTTGGGGAATTAAGATGTAACGCCCCTTGTGCCCGCACTGGCTCACTCACCTTTCAAACCAGAACACAACAATACCAAGTACCCCTGTTTGGCGGTAAAAATATCAGATGCTTGCACAAAGCCCTACCACCAAAAAAGCCCGCCATATTGTTGTGTTCGGTTTAAAGGGTGAGTGAGCCAGTGTAACTACAGGCCCAAGGGAAATAGCATCTTGGTTCCCAAGGTTAGTGGCGCATTGACGATGTAAGGAATAGTTAATATTTCTTACAGCCTCATTGTCTATGGATTATGGTGACCACTTAACATCTCGTGGCCCATATGCTCGTCCGCCAACCTATTGCATAAAAAATGAGTCAGTACACAGGCATAAGAATCATAACAACTTAATTCCCAAGTTTGCATTAGAGATATGGGGAATGGATAAAATTTCTTACAGCCTTAATATTGGAGAGCGATGAAGACCATCCATGATTCGATGCTATATTTGCCCGCCATAAAAGCCGCCTCAATCCTGAAAGTCAGTAAAACTAGTCAATTACAGAAATAGAAAGAGACACGTATAATAAAACAAGGAATCACATCGCATGACGTCAGCATCCTCAGCTTTCGAATCAGGACGCACGAGATAACCATTGTAGCATGAAAGGATTCAGAATTTTGGAACTGTGAAATTGAATCCGTCGTCGGGAGTCACACTAAATGTCGTCTGTTTCTTACGTTATGTGATTTAATTTGCCTGCTCGTTGGAGCGATTATTGCGTGAAATGACTCGACTATATAAGTGATATACTTATTGATGCAAAGTATGTGAATTTTCTGCAAGATTTGTATCTGCAAACGATTTAGGGCATTATTGACTTGAAGTATTATCATAGCAGTTTTACCAATATCATAAGTAGACAGATATTTAGTACTATATATTTCATTTACAAAATATCTTCTTATGGTCATATTTATTGAGGTAGCTATATATCAAAATACATTTTAGTATACATAAATGTATAGTTTTTTATTATACTTTAGTATAAATACTCTTATATTATAGCTTCTATCTCTTCTCTGTATCTACATCTGCATTTCTCTTTTGGTTTTAAGCTTCTATCACCAAAGGTCTGTGAGAGATCGCTATAAGCAATATGACAGCCTGTGCACACCATTTATTCTATTTTTTTTTGTATTTATCTTCTGTATTCATATGTTTTGCTATAGTATCTTAAATAAAATAAATACAATTACTATGTATACTTATTTAATATCACTATACACAGAGACACATACCAGATCACAAAATGAAGTTTGAGTTTGTCCTCACAGAATTTACCATTTTCTATGACAGTGTTATAAGCAGGGGAATAATAAATCACTCAGCCCAAATGCTACACTAACTTACATGGTCACACTTTGTATGATATATCTTTATTTTTTTCAGTATAGACATTAGAGAAACGCAGACGAAATAGATTTTAATATCGTAGCTTATAACGTATAGGGCTATATATGATGATATAAAAAAGAAATAAGTAATTTTGTATGATGCCGCCCTGGGTTTTCACGAATGCAATGAATAAAGAAAAAGACATAATTTTTGATACAACTATTTTTTAAATTGGATCATTAGTTCCGAAGATTACTTGCTCAAAATCAAAATAAACTTTATTCAAGTGGGCTTTTACAATCACTTTTGAATCGTCATTTAACAATTTAGTGAAGCTACCACAAACTACATGCTACATACAAAAAGATATTTTACTTCATTTTTATATCAATAAATATATTGTATATGACTATTATAAATGCGAAAGCAAGTCTTGTTAACTCTTCAAGCTTAAATCGCTGAAACAATTTTGATTAAATTTGGTACAGAGATAGTTTGAATATCAGGACATTTTTTTTTAAATTTACCCTATAAGGGGGTGAAATGGGGTTTGTGGGTAACTACAGGTAAATCTTGACAATAAAACGTTCGCTGATTTATTTCTTATGTTGAAAATTGTAACTGATAATTGTAATTTAGACAAATATGATTACACTAATATACTTATACGGCTTCTGCACCGGGTAACTCATTTTCCGGACCAGTGGTTATTTTAATTGACTTTAAAAAAGGAAGATATTATAATATGTGAGACGTGTGTTGTTTTATTATGTTCGCCGTTTACTCAGAGACGGCTAGACTGCCGGATACCTTTAGTCAATTATGTATTGTATACATATAAAACCTTTTTTAATAAAAACTCAGCAAAGCTTTCATATTCAGTATAATTTATTTTCTATCTTATTATTTTTTTCTTTGCTTAAGCACATGAAAACCGTGTATGTATGTTATCCAAGTTTAAGATTCACCGTTAGGTCATATTGGGTCTACAGTCTGAGTTTCTTCTAAGTTCTAATATATTAATACTTTACACAGTAAGAGTACAGTAATGTATTTTTAGGATTCCAAAATCTTCCATATCATTTTTGAAAATCCAGTCTCTAACCTCGTAGCAATTTGTATACAATTTCATGATACCCAGTTGAGTGGTTATAGCAATCTTAACAAACAAACACACATACATTTATAATATTAGTTAACATCAAAAGAAAATTTCCGAGCAGAATATTAATTTATTACGATAACTTAATAAAATACCAGGATATTACCGAGAAGCTTTATACACGATTTTTATTTAATCGTTTTTATTAAAAAAAGTATGATTTATTATGTTTCCAGTGGAGAGTCTTCACGACTGTTCCGTATAATTCCATCTTATTTAATTCCCCTCGTAGACATGAAGTTATCTTAATATAAAATTTCTTAGATTTTATGAGACATGCTTCAAGCTTCGACGCTAATTAAAACGCCTGACGATTTGAAATTTGTATAAAAATGGCGTTCGTCAACCCGTAAATATCTACCCGTCCTCGAGCACTCTCTGCATTCAACCGGGCTCGTATCGTAAGTGGTCCTCCGGGCCCCCTTCTATTATTTTAGAAGGGCCTTTTACAAATTCAAGTCTTGAGAAAAATAAGAAACTCCTGGCTCATTTTAACTCCCATTCTTAGTTTCATTTCTGTAACCATTAATTATTTTTGTTTTTGTTTTTTTTTTTTTTTTTGAATTCGTTACTCTGAATGGAATTTTTAAAACGCATCATGTTGATGAGGCTTTATGTGGGTATATTCAGGTGACATCACTCATTTAGTAATATGTTTACCGTCACTATCAATGATGACGAAAAAACACAGAATGGCGAAGAAGTTCAGTAGTTTTGATCGTTCCCGACATAAATCAAAACGTAATACTGTGTAAAACTAATTGGTTCTAGAGGCTTCTTTCGCATTCTATAGGTTGGTGAAAGTTGTAAAAAATAATCCATGGCATTCCTCTAGAAAGATCTAAGCTTGCACTAACCAAATTTTATCTACTTTGTTTGATAAAAAACAGCGGTTTATTCGTAACAGATAGATAAGATATACAGAATTATTTCAAGTTTAAAATATTACAAAGGAAAAATTTTTTTTATAGATAACATATACAGGGATAACATATACAGGGTTACATACAAAATTATTACAAATAGTCACCCCTATCACCTCCAAACGGATATACGTCGAATTACCAATAACCCTGTATATGTATAATAGACGAGATACACATAAGTCACAGCCTACCCGAGGATATATTTGTATAGGACTTTCCTATAAATTATTCATAAAATGTAAGCAACAAATTATTCACATTTGTTACACGAAGGATCATTTCAGTCAATTTGTCTCCCAATTAATTCAATTCATACCTAAACTTACAGAATAGGCACGCGTATATAATATATAAAACTGCCCCAGGTACCTTTGAAAGTATGAATACCTGAATTTCGTAATTAATCCGTAACGTTAACAACCGTTCTCCACTTAAATAGTGAATGAAAATGGGCTGTTTTTTCTCCTGTGAAAAAATGAATGGGTACACCTGAAACTTACCCATTCAACCGAGTGAATGCCACTTTTGAGCCTTACGGGGTAATAGCTTGGTCTATTGCGTTCATTGTGGGATATATCATTGGTTCAGTACATGCTTATTGCGTCTTGAACAACCCTTCGTAATTATAAATTAGAATACGCAATCACTTTATAGTTCATTCTATTTAGTGATTTTCTAATCAGATTTGCTATCGGATTTTAGCCCTTAATACGATATGAAATAGTGATAGAATCATCTGCAGTCCAGTTGTAAGTTACAACATATTGAATGGTATTAAAACATCTATGTGATTGTAAAATGTGGCCATCAAATGTCTACACATATAAAACCTCCTTTAAAAATAATCGAACTCAAAATATTCTTAATTTAAATAGAACTTTTAAATCATCTGACAACTTCAGTAGTTACTTGTTTCCACCATTTTAATTACAGAGTACAATATGTCAATAAAATACAATTATTTTCTATAAATATATCTGCCAAAAAAAACACTAAGTTCACGCTTATTTCATCTTAAATATTTAAGACCATATATCTTGTTTTGAGTAATACACTTATATATATTTAGCAATATTTTTAATGATGTATATGTTCTGTAATTTTAATAAATTATTGGTATAAAAAATAAAAACATTGAGTCTTGGTAATAAATTGAATACATAAAGGTATTTTCATAGTTATCGTTTTTTTTTTTTATATTAAACTGCACAAACGTAGATTTTATATATGACTAGTGTTGTGACGTAAATTAAAAAAAAATATGTAATTGGAATGACATAGATTGCCTAATATGGCTCTCGTATTCAGCTGCGGGCGGTATTGTTGAATCTCGTTACGATTTCATTTTATATAATATTTCTTATTCAATATAGCTTCGAAATTTAAATAATAAAAAAAAATGACAATCTAAAAATATATTTCATATTTCGAACACGATGTTGAAAATGAGATGATGAAAAAAGTGCGGCCATTTCGACCGTCGAAATATTTATTTATAGAGGTAGGTGGATGAAGGGTTGACGTGCTAATGGATAAGGCTGGGTGTACATTAACCTGATACGGGATAGGAATAGTTTCGCCGGAATCCTTCTAAAAGACTGCATGTATAATATATGACTGATGTGTGAATACTAAAACACATTTGATGTAGTAGTATTGACGGGTCTATGAATACGGATCGAAACGTTTTCCACACTTGCTATTTCAATACTGCATAAATTACGTAATCCATATGTTTACATGGGCTATCTGTATTCGAGGGCTATTCGAGCAATCTATAATAAGCCCAAAAGATTAGTTAAGATGAAAATTAAAAATTTAAAATAATAACCAACGCTTCTCAATTTATTTTTGACAATGTTGTGGATGTGCAGAAAGTCATAATAAATTAAAAAAATAATAACAGCCTGTAAAACGACTGGGCTATGTCGACTCGAAATCAAAGGAATCGAAAAATACAAATTAGTACGTAGTACCTTTTAATACTAGGCCATATATTTGCATACATTTTTACAACAATATATCAAAAAACATTCGAAACCATTAATTAAGTACATTGAAGTGGATCGTTAAATAGACAGATTTGATTGATTGCACACTTTTGAATTGAGATGTTCACCTCCTATTTCCGGGGTGTTTGTTTTCGAAACGGCGAAAGATTCTGACAATCAAATAAGCAAGTAGGTAAAACTTCTAAACAGATTAATAAATCAAGCTGAGATGGCCCAGTGGTTAGGACACTTGCACCTTAACCGATGATTGCGGGTTCAAACTAGGCAAGCACCACTATACATATGTGCTTAATTTCTGTTTACAATTCATCTCGTGTTCGGCGGTGAAGGAAAACATCGTGAGGAAACCTGCATGTGTCTAATTTGATCGAAGTTCTGCCACATGTGTATTCCACCACGCATTGGAACAGCGTGGTGGAATATGTTTCAAACCATCTCCTTAATTGAAGAAGAGGCCTCATTCCAGCAGTGGGAAATTTCCAGACTGTTACTTATAAATAAATTGTAATACATATTATTCTATTTTCTTACGCAGTGCACCCCAGTTAACTTCTCAGTCGGCAAATTTTACTCCAAAATCTTGAACAATCAACGCCATTTTTCAACTAATTTACACAAAACCTCAATGAATTATACATCTAAACCCTTCTCATGAATCACTTTGTCCATTAGTGAAAACCATGTTGAAACGCGTTCGGATATTTTTGGGTTTATCGCGTTCAGACAAATATATGCGGTGTATTAATGCAGTACTTTTATATTTACTTGTGCATAAGTTCACTTGTTATGGGATGTCGAAATTTTTTAGTGGCAATAGGACCTTAATAAATTAACGACCTCCGTGGTCCTGGGTTCGATTCCCGGCTGAGTAGATGTAGATTATCATTAGTTTTCTATAATGACTTGGGTCTGGGTGTTTGTGGTACCATCGTTACTTCTGATTTTCAATAACACAAATGCTTTAGATACTTACTTTGGGATCAGAGTAATGTATGTGATGTTGACTGATATTTATTTACTTATTTAAATAAAAAAATTAACAAAAAAAAAACGACTTCAAACAAAAGACTATTTTAAAACAAATAAATATGTAATAAAAAGTAAAAAAAATAATTCCGTATTCAACATATTTTTTAAAGTCCTCCTAAGTAAAATGAAACTTAAAAGTCGATTTACGATTATATATGGTAGTTATAGTTATTGTTATATTTGGAGCCGGTGACACCGGCTCCAAATATACCATATAGCCAAGAAGTAGAAGAGAAAAAGTTATGAGGTAACAAACATAAAAAAAGGAAAATACAGACGAATTGATAACCTCCTCCTTTTTGAAATCGGTTGAAAGAAGCGGGTTATATTGCAGGGAAACACAACTTAACTCACATTGATTAACATCTGAGTTTCTTGACGGTTCTTCTTGACATAATCTGCATTTAAGACAATGATCTCCATGGTCGAGTATGTATTTGAGTAGTTAATTATTTCCCTATGTTGTCTTGGATCTGGATGTTTGTGTTTTCCATAACACAAGTGCTTTAGCTACTTACATTGGGATAAGAGTAAAGTATGTGATGTTGTCCAATATTTATTATCTACTTTTTTTTACATGACAACTAATACCCTAAAACGTGAGAGATTATATTATATAAAAACCTGAGGTCGGAAATCGGGTATCAATTATCAATGACTTCCACAGTGTTACTATACTAGAAATTCACTCGAAATTATCAAAACGATTTCGTAGCAAACAAATTTCCTTACATGTCCGCATATGAAGAAGGCACGGTACGCTATTGGATGCAAAATTTATTGCCCATCGCTTCACAGGCTGCTTACTAGGCAGCGAGCTTACTTAATAAAATTGCACACTGCTCGATATTTAGAACTGTCTGCAGTTTATTTGAATAATGGTCTGGTCGGTGGATTGCTCGCACCTGTTCGTGAGTGACGTTGAGGTACTTACGACCTTTATACTTCGTAGAACAACATCTCGACGTTGACGTGACATGGCGTCCATTAAACAAAACACTCGTGATAGCGTGACGTTGCGTGTCATTGATAATAATGTTAATGCTAATTATAACCACGGCGTAGTAATGTAATTCTAAATAGTAGTTTAATTAAAAACATAATTGCCCTCGTTAGTCTAGTAGCTTTGGTTCGTAACAAAAATATATGGTTTTACCGTCGAGAAATTAGTAGTAATTACGCTTGAAGGTTTGTTATCTCATAGGTAGGTGGGCTGACAGTTGGGCCACGTGATGTTAGTGATCACTGCCCATAGATATTGGCCTAATTATTCTTCATATCTCTTATGCACCTACTATATATTATTATCATTTATATTTGCCTATAATGATACTCGCCTCGCTACCTACCCTTCATGCCCATACTGGTAAAATATTTGATGAGTGGCTTGTAACTTACCTTGAACTTATAAGAAATTCAACCACTAAATGAAGAGAACACAAAAGAATGACTTCGTGCACCAAAACCACGCACCGATGATGGTGGTACCCTTAAAACAGAGCACCCTATCTGAAAACAGGTAGTATGACAGCATTCGTACATTTATATAATAAATCAAATTGTAAATGAATGATTATCGTAGAGAAATTTTTCAGATTTCAACAAAATTTACTTCGTATAAAATTATCGCTTCGATAATTAGTTTCTAGACGATGAATAAAACTTGGTAAACGAGCATTTTACTTTTAAGCTTCCAAGTTTAATAAATATTCAAAAAAATCATCACTTAAATCTACAACTCAAATGTTCCTCAAGTATTAAGTAAAACATTCTTAAAGCTTTTAAGCCCTTTAAGCCTTTTGAGGGTGTATGCATGCCCTTCCATGTGCACGCATGCGCGTTTAATTTTTAATTTATTTGCTTTCTTTTAAAACATTTAAGTCGCTTCTCGAGTTTTCTGTATGTTATTTTTATGTATATTACAAGAAGCAAAGTTAGTGAACAAATAGATTTTTAGTATTATCAAGGAACTTATATTATATAAAATATATGTATAGTCAAGTCATTTATAAGACAACGTATTTATAAAATATTAGCTAAGAGATGGTACGCACGGTAAATTTTTAAGCTATTGCCCATACTTAATTATTATTAAGACTGTATGCGTCTTTTAAATCGAAGCAATGTCAATGATAAAACAATTGAAAAAAATGTCTAATTACAATGAAATTTTAACTCATATGTATCCATCAACCTGCATTGGAGCAGCGCAGTGAAATAAACTCCAAAAGTTCTCCAAACAGAAAATACCTGTGGCCATAATGGGACAGTTACAGACTTACTTTATTTTATTTTTATCGTTTATATAGATTTTCGTTGATGCATCAAAGATATGAAAGCATACCCACATAAAGAATACCATACCTTTAATGAAGAATACAGGTATAAAACTTTCTCCAGGAAAAATAAAGATATGTGCCAACTGTAATCGACGTTTAAGGGCGTCTTCTCGCCGAGAGCATTTGCCTGTAACGTCACAATCTGTCACTCCATTTTGAGCATTTACCTGTAGACGAGTCAAATTGTATCCATACAGGTTTCGCATTGTAGATGTTCAGATCTCACCTGTGTAATGCTCGAATCTGAATCGTGAAACGCAGGCGAATACAACCGGAAAGACTACCCCAAGTCTATTCATTCAAACACAGACATACCAACATCCATCCATGTATACATACATATATTATGGTTTATCAAACAAACGTCAACATGAAATTACAATTGTCCGCAGCGGTGTCCCGGCGAATGGTCGAATGAAAAATATTCAGTGTTTTAATTCAAATGGAAATTTAGTACATTTGAATTCAAATGAGGACAAAATGTCGCGTGAATTATTGTCAGTTCTTGTGCGAAATTCTCTTTGGATTTATTAAGGCTCTTTTATGTGACTGGACATACAATTATGATGCCCCGGTAGCTCAGCGGACTATTTAGATGGTACTACACTAAACCCAGGTGATCTTTTTTTATGGTATAGGTTGGCGGACGAGCATATGGGCCATTTGAAGGTAAGTTGTCACCATCACCCATAGACAATGACGCTGTAAGAAATATTAACAATTCCTTATATCGTCAATGTGCCACCAACCTTGGGAACTAAGATCTTATGTCCCTTGTGCCTGTAGTTACACCGGCTCATTCACCCTTCAAACCGGAACACAACAATACTGTTTTTTGGCGGAAGAATAAGTGATGAATGGGTGGTACCTACCCAGACAGGCTAGCACAAAGACATAGATCAGACATATTCTTTTAGAAAAAAACATTCGTTCGAGGGAGTGTTCCTTTCTAAGCGGAATTCCAATACGCAATATTTTGGGGTAATTCATTAATGACTTTATTTTTACTATCGTTAACATTTTTGTTTGGATGTGTCTTTTTAAATCAAAGAACAAATTATAAGATTCAATATAAACGAAAAAAAAAAACATCTGATTCCGTTTTAGTATTTAGTTAGACACTTATGGAGTTATGGAACGGGTCTAAGATACTTTATATATGTTCAAGGCATTTCTGTGAACTTCAAAAGGGCACAATTAATTTTTAGTCAGTTGGAAAAGAACCTCAGATATGTGATGAACCGGCGAAAGAAATTCAGTGGGATTTAATATTCGATTAATAATTGTTTATAGTAATTATTTGACAGATTTTTTATATTATCTAAAATATAACTCTGTGTTACATTTTACTACAAAAACAAATAACTAGTATGATTTTATTTGCCATAAAAACTACACATATTGCGATTTCCAACTTGTTCCGTCACATTTTCAAACTACATCGTAATGAACGTTAAAAACTCGAAAAACTTTATCGTTTGATACTTAGTAAGTCCTGTGTTACGTTTCAAAACTATGAGCACCAGTTTACATAACATTTATTAATGAGGAACAGTGGTACGTGAATACGCATACGTGTGTTTGCAATAAATTTGCAAGGCCTTGTGACGTCACATATACAATCTGTACTAATATTAAAGTAAATCTCTCTGTCGCTCTTTCACTACCAAACGAATGAATTTATGAAATAACATAGCCTACTTTTTTGGCTAACATATGACAACCAACCCTTAAAACGCAAGCGAAGCCACAGGCGATAACTATGTATATTAACTAAACCACGCGTTAGAATTAGAAGCCCATGAATATTATGAATCTCTTGATTATGAAAAGAAAACAGAGAGAATAATCAAACTGAAAGTAAGGGTTGAATATAATTCTATCATCCAGCCATCCATCAAAGTGCATTGGAATAGTGGAGTACTCCCCAAACTCATTCCTTAATATGTCCTTATATATCTTTTTCAAAATCGGTCTTTGGCAAGACGGTATTAACAGTTCCTTCATTAATAAGTATCCTTCGATTGAAAAAAAGAAATAATATTCAAAAATCGAATCCATATACATAAGAAACGTCATGTATATCGAATCAATAAAAATAATTAAATGTTCTGTAAAGCAACGAATATGAACAATACGCTTTTATAATTTCTTGAATAATTCATTCAATTCAGAATATTTATATCAGTTGTTCTGAATAAATGTATTACTAATTTATACTTGTATTAATAAAAAGGCAAACAGATGCTTGATATGTGGTTTCTTCTGCGCTCAATCAAATACAAAGGCATTACTCATACCTTTTTTGCTTCTACGCCCCTGGTAGTAGAATTTAGCTGTTCATTTCCCACTGCTGGGCTAAAGCCTCCTCACCCTTTGAGGAGAATATTTGGAACATATACCGTCTTGCTATTCCAAAGCGGGTTGGTGGAATACACAGTTGGCATAATTTATATGATATTAGACACATGCAGGATTCATCACGATATTTTCCTGGACCGCAGATCACGAGATTAATCATACAGACAAATTAAGCACATAAATATTCAGTGGTGTTTGCCTGGGTTTGAACCCGCAATCATCGGTTAAGATGCACGCGTTCTAACCACTGGCAATAGAATTATTAATACTTGTTTTATCCATTTAAAAATAGCCAAAGGTAAGCAGAGAGGGACTGCCCTTTTTTGGCTTAGTAAATTACAAATAGACAGACAGACATTTCAATTTTATATACATATGTACAGATAAGCCTGTACATTTCCTTTCGTAACATTGTAATTAAGCACTTCAAATCTTATGATTAAGCTCATAATTAGAGCTCGCAGTTCCTCTCGACCATCTCTTCAAAATTCACGGACAAAAAACGGCTTAATACTGAAATCGACAAATTTCTTTTCAACGGACTAGTTCGAGTTGGGATTTTTGTTTTATAATGCCGTGTCATCTAGATTTAGTTTGCTGGTTTCACTGTAATAGTTAGATTCGAAAACCTTTAGAAATAACCATTGGGTTTCTTTTTAATTTGGTATATAAGGTAGAGTTTGTCACACTCGGTCAAGACATTCCATTTATGGCTTGAAGGTTGTTTTTCTATCCATACTTTTGGATCGACCTTTCTCTATTGCAGATGGTTGTGTTCATTGCCTAATAACCATTATCAGAGGAGTAAATTTTGACTAAAAGAAGGCAAATTCTGTTTTTATAATGTTTGGATTTTTTCCATAATTTTCTCGATAAGTTTTGGTATATGAGGTGTCGTTACATTTGTGTGTGGTAAGAGACTTGTGATGGCGTATTTCTGATGAAATTCTGTGTCATATATATTACTAACCGACATTTAAGAATAGCTATGAAATAAGCTTTAGCGAATCGAGATGGCCCAGTGTTTAGAACGCGTGCATCTTAACCGATGATTGCCGGTTTAAACCCAGGCAAGCACCGCTCATTAATGTGCTTCATTTGTCTTTATAATTCATCTCGTGCTCAACGGCGAAGGAAAACATCGTGAGGAAACCTGCATGTGACAAATTTCATAGAAATTCTGGCACATGTGTATTCCACCAACCCGCATTGGAACACCGTGGTGGAATATGTTCCAAGCCCTCTCCTCAAAGGGAGAGGAGGCCTTTAGCCCAGCAGTGGGAATTTACAGGCCGTTGTTGTTGTTGTTGTTGTAAGCTTTACAAAGCCTAACCTATCCAATCATATCCAACACAATTTCGAAAAAGTTTATATCGATCGCGAAAAAGTAACTTAACTGCAAAAAAAGCAACTACAAATACACGTATGTATATTTTAGTTAGCAAAATTGTAACTCACCGACACGCTTCGTCAAAGTTTCAAATATTTCAAATTCATTTCGCGAGCGTGCTAGTTCGTGTCGACAAAATATTTACGGAATTAACAGAAGCGATCGCTATTGTAAAGTGATCGAACACTGGAGACTTATAAATATTTATTTGGCTTAAAATGAATTCGCGTAAAATTATTTGGAAAATTTTCAATCATGTGATGGTTGTAGATGAATCTCTGATCGCGAAGAGAATACAATTGTACATACATTGTCAAACTCATACTTGTGATTATTTCTAAAGATCTAATTTTGGATACGGTAGCTATTCTCAAGTGCAAAGCTACGTGCAATCGTTTGTCCTTACCTAGAAGTGCCTGTATTTCTTTCTTCTTATCCGAATGGACGGTCTTACGGACGGAAGGATTTCTAGGTCTAAAAGATCAAACCTAAGTATCTCAAAAGCCGTTAAGTCACATGCAAAATTAAAAAGTATCAAATGCAAATTAGTATCATTAATACGTAGTACAAAACAAATACACTTACTGCTGCTCAATCTTTAAGATAAATCTGGTTTCTTTTATAGATAGATTGATTAAAGAGGAGGGTTTACATGTATAAAACATGCAAAATATAGAAGAGAAACACTGATAATTTCAGAAGTTTGTAATGTGATAGCGCAAATAAACACATTTTTTGCACTTAAATTGCAAATGATGACTGCATCGCGATAGATCAAAATAATGTATTATGTATTGTATGTATGCATGTATGTATATATTGTATATCTTTTCTAGCTCTTTAAAAAACTATACGATGGTATATGTTTAACTCTTAAGGATAACCCTCAATAATCATTTTTTATCCTTTACTTTTTAACGAGAAGTAATGGCTGGTTTTTGAAACCATTTTAAGCAATAAAGTATATTTAACCCTTACATAATGTCATGTAACATATTTAGTGTCAGTATTGCACTCGTGCGAAGGCGGTTCGGGTCGCTAGTTACGTTATAAAATCGACAATGTGTGATTGCGCAAATAAATCCCAGGAATGTGAACGGTGTGATGTCTGGTTGTTTAGAATATTTTTCCGTTATTCAATAATACTTTCAGCGTTTTTGAAATATGAAACATTTCTGTGAATACATACAGTAACATACAATCCGACTGTGTTGATTTGTTTTGCGTGAGATTTATCGAAATTTGAATTGTGTATACGTTTTTTTCTTTACGTATAAATAATCTATAGTGTGTATGAAACTATTTATAAACATACATACGTAATTAATGGATATAAATACATATTTGAACTGCTGGGTTAAATCTATTTTCTGCCTTCAAGGAGAACATTTGGAGATAATTACACGACTATGGTACTTTGTGGAAAATAGTCTGGGTAGGGTAGTCTACTATTATATTATTGTGTTCTATTAAGAGTAAAGAGTGAGTCAGTGTAGCTATCGTCATAGACAAGGGACATAACACCTTAGTTAGTAGTAGGGGTATAAGAAATTATGACTATTCCTTACGGTGCATTTTCATCACCTTACCATCAGGTTGCGTTATTACCCGATCCCCATACCCATTTCATAAGAATTTCAACTAATATAATCTTCCACCTAGACAAGATTGTATAAATAATGAATGACTATATAAGAAGCCTGAAAGTAGCATCAATCACAGAAAGGGTTAAAGAAAACCGTTTAGGCTAGGACATGTTAGAAGTAGAGAGGAACACTGTACTTAAAGAGAGATGTATATGAGTATAGAGAAGATGGAGAAGAGGATTTGAAGGATATGAGATGGATGTGAACGTTCAGATGACGAGATCATAGAGGAGAAAGGGGAAGAATGACATGCTGCTCCCCCCAAATAGGTTCTGATACGGGCAGGAAAAAGGAAATAAATTACTTGGAATAAGTAATAAATATGAGTTTTAAATGTAATAATTGCAAAGTTACAAGTAACTATTCATAGTCGTAGCGAACACCCTGAAGTAAGTACGAATTGATTTTGCAGAGACGGAAAATCTTTTAATTTTATTATAAAATAAAATTAATCAAAAGCTTATAAAGTTCTTCGAATCTATAACGGTATGAAATGGAAATCAGCGATTTTCATGTCCACAGTTTCCCAAAGTATTAAGCCTCGGGAAGGATTATTTCTCCAAGAATAACATTTTGATTAATTTTATACTAGCCTTCTTAGATTCACGAAAAATCTTTTTTACGAGCCCATTTTATGTGGTCAGTAGTTCGTTATTGCAATATTTTGCTTTACAATATTTTTAATTTTTAAAATGTATTCTCAAATTAAAAAGATTTATATCTTTAATGGCAGTATACAGCTTTAATCAACACCTTGTTTTTAATAATATCTTATCTATATTTATAATAAAATTGTACTGTCTGTTTGTAATATTAAAGTAACTGCTTCTGACTAAATGTCTATATACAAGTACATATACCAGAATAACTTTTTTCAATTTTTGTCTGTCTGTTAGTTTCTTTCGATTAATCTCTAGACTAGATGGACCGATTTTGACGGGACTTTTACTTGCAGAAAGATGTAATAAGGATTTGCCTCCCTTTAAAGAGAAGGTTTGGAACATATTCCACCACGTTGTTCCAATGCAGGTTGGAGGAATACACATGTGGCGGAATTTCTATGAATTTAGTATAAGCACACGAATATTCAGTGGTGCTTGCGTGGATTTGAACCCGCAAACGTCGGTTAAGATGCACGCGTTCTAACCAATGAGCCATCTCGGCTCATCTTATCGAAGTTATCAAAGTTTCATTACAATCTGATAACTGTTAATTAAACGCATACTGTCTGCAGCTCAGTATGAGTTGCTTGTATTATATGAAGTTGTTTGTAAACTATTATCCGATAATAGTTTCCAGGAATACTTGGTATTTTTGTATTCTGCTTCAAAGTCATGGAGTACCCATACTCCTTTAGCTGGGAGATAAGGTTTTAAATCCCAAGATTTCTGCTACTATATATGTAATAATAGAGCCCTTTATTTCCAAAATTTACACTAGATAAAAGTTTACACAGGAATTAAAGGCCTAACGTAAAGGCCTCATCCAGTTCTTTCCACTGCTGCCTGTCTGCTGCTGCTCTGATCCAAAAGGGTCCTAGGGTCAATTTTAGTTCATATTCCCATCTTCTTACTTTGTGACCTCTACTCCTTACTCCATCTCTTGGGTACCAAACTGTCACTTGTTTGCTCCATTTTTCTATTTTACAGCGAAGCATATGTCAAGTCCATCTCCATTTAAGTTGATCGATTCTTGAGAGTATATCCGTCAGTTTAGCTGCTATATACATATGTAGGAAATCATGAATAATTTGACCTCGTAAAAGGTTGTGACCATTTAATAACACATTTGATCCATTCCAGATTTTTCTTTTATACTGCAGTACTATCGAGTAGCTATTTGGAATGGCATAATCAAAAATTTCGAGTATTTTGATTCCTCATTTCCCAGCGCACAGTCGAGATGTGGAATGCCCTTCCACTCCAGTGTTCCATTGTCTGGTTATCCTAAACATTACAATCCGGCTAGGTATGCTCTACTTGAGATTGAACCAGTATTTATCATCAGCTATATAAGATAGGTATTTTTCTAATCTTCTCCTATTATATGGGGATATGTTAAACAGGTATAGAAATCAAAATATCAAAATTAAAATATACTTCATTGTAGTAGTCTTATAATCACTTTTGAATCGTCATTTAATAAGTATACTAAGTGGATTAAAGTAGATTTAGAAACCGGCAAGAAACTCACCTTTTTGTCGTCTGCATAATCTTGTATTAAATAATACGCTTTCTTTACCAAAGTATTTTTTAAAAATGATTAAATTCCATGAAACGGCAAAGTTAAAAATATCTGTTGATATTTTAGACAATCTCGTTATTTTTATACTCATTTCCAGGTTTAGTTGTGACAAAGTTCCACAATGTTATCCGCATAACTCCATTAAAAGTATAGTTACTAAATATACGTTCGGTTTTACGCAAAGCTTAAAACATTTAGACAGGTCAGCGTAAAGCAATATACGTTTAATTTGACAACATTTAAACACTCCGACTTGTCTGATTCTAGATTAGTTTTAAACTCATTGTCAGTTATAGTTAGGGAAACTCAATGTAGCATTGTATGTCTAGTGTTCGCACGTGTGACCTAACTTTACAATAGGATTTGTTAAATTACTAAATACCTCCATTGTTGGGGGTGCAAAATTTTGTTTAAAACATTTAAAAATATCTGTCTGTCTGTTATATATATTTATGCTAGAAGTCGTCCGCGGCTTTCATCGCGTTTTAAAGGCTCGATTATTATGTGTCCGTCAAAACAGTAGGCTATGTCCTTCCTCGGTGTTCAAACTCAAACTCGAATTGCTTTATTCAATATTGAAGTATTACACTTTCTTATTGATGGTCAATTGAAACACTACCACCGGTTCGGAAAGAAAATACCCTGACCCGAGAAGAACCGGCGAAAGAAACTCAGCGGGTTGTTTTTTTTTTGTCTTATGTATTATATAAATAAACAATTTAATATGAGATGAAATAGCCAGGAGGCGATCGTTTCATTCCCAAGGTGTGTTATCGATCATAAACTCATTAATTGTATAATAACCTTTTGCACACAAGCGTTCCTTAATATTTTTCTTTAATTTGGCAACAGAGGCATTTTGAACGCTTTCTGGGATCCTGTTGTAAAAACGTATACATTACCCCACAAAGGAGTTACTGACTCTATGCAGTCGAGTAACAGGAGTAACAAGTTTGTGTTTGTTCCTTGTACCAATGCTATGAGTATCACATTTTCTCATAAAATCATTAATATTTTTTCGTACATACATAAAATTGCAGAATATATATTGAGAAGAAACAATTAATATCTTGATTTCTTTAAATTTATTCCTTAACGATTCTTTAGCTCCTAGGTTATGTATTGCGCGAAAAGTCCTCTTCTGCAGCACAAATATAGACATGACATTATACTGTGAAAGTAACTGAAATATACTAAGTGAGCCGTATCAACATCGATACATAATCTATTTTTTTTAAACGCAAATGCCGGAGTCTACTACTACATACATACCTACATACATACCACAAAATCTACTAGCCAATCCGTTAATTCAAGTTTGCTTCACACCGAAATCAAATAAAGTTCATTGGTTATCGGAAAGAGCGACAGACTGATAGAGTTCCTTTCACATTTATAATATCAAGCATCTTTACGATATTTTAGGATAGATATATTTACTCGCAAATAGCAAACAATGAGGCTCAGCTAAACTTGTTATTATTAAAAAAAAGCAAAGAAACCTCAAATTACACGTTACTGATTTTTCAGTTTGACACGACACGTGCTGTCATTAGTACTATATACTTTAAGTATGAATGTTTTATTTGATTCAATTCTAGCTGTCCTTGGAACTTTGCTTGTCTTTTAGGGGATGGACGTTACTTGTTAGGTATTAAAAGTAGTCTATGATCTTTCGAGTAATTCCATCTTGCTTTCTACTAATTTTGGAACAGTGGTTTGACTGTAGAACAACAGAGAGAAAAAAATACTTTCAAATAAATAATTTTGCAAGTTGCAACACAAAAGTAACTCTGTCAGTCTGTCTGTCATTCTTTGGCTACCAAATTGCTGAACCGAATTTGATGAAATTTGGTAGGAAGAAAACTTAAACTCCAAGAAAGGAAATATTAAACTTTTGTCTGACATGACGACTAACATTCTAAAACGCGAGCGAAGACGGGTGATTAGTAGTTTTACATATTTTGGCTGTGTGTAACATGCTGACAATAGGATACGAATTCATTGCACGTATTAATATACAGATAGTCATCTTGCCTTCTACAAGTATGAAAATAAAATAACAGGCTGCGTATGATCCCCTGGGTATCCCCTTCCTCACTTGAGGAGAAGGATTTAGTTGGAGACATATGTAACAGAATTCTTAATTCAAATTAATATAATGTTATAAAAAAATATATTATTATTTATTATTGACAAATATTATTATTTTAAAATTTATTATTATTTATTATTTTTCAGTCAATTCAAGTATAAAATTGAAAGATGTAACTGTTTTGTTGCTAAATTTTGTACTAATAGATTATATATATATATATAGATTTTTAAGAAAAACATTGTCTTATTAACACCGTTATATTAATCTTATTATTAGTTATGTTAAAAGTTATGGATTCAATAACAGTAAGCATAGCACTGTAACTTACCGAGTACTGTACCATCTCTCATTATATATAGTTCTATATGACCAATGTTAAACTTTTGAGAGTTGAATTAAAAATACATTATTAATTACGGAATAAAACTGAGGTAAAAGTCCTTTATCGGAATGAATAGTTCAATTTGCGAGTAAGTTGAATCAATACGCTGTTCCGTCGGAGATCAATGAATAGAATTATAGAAAATTTACATACGTAAGTTAGAAAGATTTAAATACGATTGAAATAGTTTGAAATACAAAGCGAAAGATTTTCCGTTTAGAAAAAGTTAAATTATCAAAGAAGTTCTTATATATATATATATATATATAAATGTTGATACCGTGAAACTTAACCAATAGTGGGTAGGAAGCTGTGAGTATCACGAACTTAAAGAAGACTAGATAGAACATGTCTATTGGATAGTAAAATGTAAACGTATAATAAAATTGGAGTGTCTGTTTGTAATATCAAAATAGCCCTTTTATACTCAATGCCTATATTTACACGGTACATATTATATAACAAAATAACATTTTTTACAATTTTTGTTTGTCTGTCTGTTTGTTCCTCTGAAAGAGCTGGACCGATTTTGACGGTACTTTCTCTGGCAGATAACTGGTATAACAAGGAGTAACTTAGGCTACAATTATGTTTTTTTGTTAAATTCAAACGCGTACAAGGTCGCGGGCACAGTTCGTAATAATAATAAACTTGTAATCCCTAGTTTCCGTTTGCATATGGCAAAGAGAACGTTTTTGGCCAATGGTATACGCATATATAATAAGATACCGGAAAATATAATCAAATTATCATTTACAAAATTTAAAAAGATTATCAAGACCAATTTAATAAATTAATGTCAATAAGATTAATTTATTAATTTGGTTCATTAAAAGAGTACTTTTTAGAAAAAAGTACCTGGAGTTAGTCTTGGGTACCAACACAGAACAGCATTGTAATTCTGTCTATTTGATAAATAAAATTTTAACAAAAAGAAAAACCGACTTCAAACAAAACACTATTTTAAAACAAATGAATATGCACGAAAAAGTAATAAAAATAATTGCGTATTCAACATATTTTTTAGAGTCTTCCTAAGTTAAATGAAATGAAAAATATTAGACTACTTAAAAGTCGATTAACGATTATATCATGTAGTTATAGTTATTGGTATATTTGGAGCCGGTGTC
Organism: Vanessa cardui; assembly: GCF_905220365.1. Taxonomy (NCBI): domain Eukaryota; kingdom Metazoa; phylum Arthropoda; class Insecta; order Lepidoptera; family Nymphalidae; genus Vanessa; species Vanessa cardui. Next base: position 497,512 of record NC_061148.1, read on the forward strand.
AGCCACGGTGCCCTTGCCCCAACAATCAAAAGAAAGAAGCGATACGAGCCCCTTGATTGATCCAGTATATTATTGTGTAAAAGGTAATTTGTAAAAAACATATTTGTTAAAGTATTCTCGTATTGTTTTTTGATAGATATACTGTAGGGTTTTATTGGCTTTTATTTTGATTTTAAGTGAAGCTGATGTTGACTAACTAATTTTTTTTTAATATGTATAGATTAAGCGTTCCGTTTATATGAGTCAGAAACTACTTCGAGGACAATTTCAAAGGAAACTTGCGAATAAAGCAAAAATAGACTTTCGAAAATGCGGATTTAATACGTCACGCGGCGTAAACTACAAGGATCCCTCGAAAGAGCTGTAATCGAACTCAGCAAAAAAACTTTGAAAAAGACCAACTATATTTCGTACATCATATGACATCACATCACATACACAAAATTTGATTAAAGATAGTAAGAAATTCTGCCCCATATCGCACCCTAACTGCGAGCCGTATAGGAGTTCCAACACTACATAGTATAAAACAAAGTCGCTTTCTCTGTATCTTTAAATCTACGCAACGGATTTTGATGCGGTTTTTTTTAAAAGATAGTGTGATTCAAGGGGAAGGTTTGTGTATATAATACATGAACAATATAGTAAAGAAACACTGATAATTTTAGAAGTTTGCGATGTGATGTCGTATATAAACAAATTCTGTAGTATATTTAGTATCAGTATTGCACCCGTGCGAAGCCGGGGTGGGTAGCTAGTTGATTATAATATTCGACTATGATAATTACATAAACATAACCACATTACGGAAGGTGACTCAAATATCCAAATAACCTATAAATAAAAGATTCGACCGAGTATCGCTAACGTGCTCCTCAGAATTGTTCCGTTCCCTTCCGTTCCGTTACTTTGTCATGGATCCTGTGCTCAGAACCTTACCAAACTTTCACCAAATTACCCTTGAAGTATATATTTTATAATAAAAAAAGAATTATCAAAATTGGTTAACGTGATTTTCAGTTATTCACCTATTTGTCGCGAATATACATAATGCAAATTTAAGACTTATGTCGTTTTCACATGGATACCATCATCGGAAAAAAAAATAAAAAAAATGGGACCCCACGGGAAGCACTACCTTTCAAACAAAAAAAAAATTATCAAAATCGGTCCACCCAGTGAAAAGTTATGAGGTAACAAAAAAAAAAAAAAAAAAAAAAAAAAAAAAAAATACAGACGAATTGATAACCTCCTCCTTTTGGAAGTCGGTTGAAAAGAGCAACTATGCGAGTTTATTGCCGTTTCTTGGAAACGAAACTGAAGCAGTAGTAGTATTTAATTAAGCGATTCAAAAGCGCTTCATTGTGAAGTTTACTTGAATAAAATTGATTTGATTTATATAAAAACCGATCCTGTCACATTTTAAATACCTAACCTATAATGATGATGACGTCACCATACTTGAATATCATGAAATGATTTTAAAAGTTACACATATCTGAGAAACAAAAGTTACCAATGGTATTTGACTCGATTTATTGCGCTAAAAGAGTTCTTATATTTTATAATGGTATAATTACACGAACGAACAAAAAGTATTTCGTCATGTGTGGCACATTTGGTCGAACGGATGGTCACATCTATTCTTCTCTAGATCTAGTAAGCACCAATCGAACGATCCTCAGGTATATATCGTGAGAAAACTTCCATATGTAATATGAAAAACTGTTTATATATAAACTAATCACTGTTGAGGAAGAAAAGCCTAAGCGCCACAATTATATCATTGCGAAATGACCTTTAAATTTTTCTTGCTACTTTATACTTTCGCTCAGCAACAGAACTTTAATAGGTTATCACTAGTCGTGATAAGATTGCAATCAATCACAATATGAATTATATTAGCGGAATTTTATGAAGTGGCAATAACTCTCATTGTTCTCTTGTCGTTAAATAAAAATACATTGTTAGAAGCACTAAATCTTATAAGTATAAAAGAGTTTACATTGTTGGGTTATGGGTCTTACAAAGATATACTATGAATACTGGACAAAGAGGAATTTTCTTATCGAAATATGTTCTACGGTAATTGTTATTAAAAATATAATTAAAAAAAAAAGATTATTGTAAATTGTTTAATTAAATATTATTAATAAACTAGCGGCCCGCCCCGGTTTCGAACGGAACATAAGATTCTTTTTATATTTACGATTTATTTATATATGTTTTGTTGCCTTTTCTCGAGATGTTTAACAATTGTCGTTGTATTTCAACTTTTTTATACAAAAACCTCAATCTATATTAATATTATAACTGTGAAAGTAACTCTGTCTGTCTGTTTACTGCTTTTTCACGAACAAATGACCAAACTCCAAAAAATGACATAGGCTACTTATTTGCCTGACCCATGACAACTAACACCCAAAATCGCGAGCGGTTACTAGTAAATAATAAACCTAAATCTTCGTTATGAAGCCTATAGTCTATTATTGAAAACCGCATGAAAAACTGTCGAGTAGTTTTGGAGTTTGGACTTTGTTTTATAATATGTAGTGATAAATAAGAGTTAATATATAAACATAGGGTTCTGTTAGTACAATAAATATTTTTGTATGTATAGAAACGAAATAAATATTGTACGCAGCACTCCCACTAGGGAGTATAAAGAGACACGTGGTTTGTTGACATAAGAGAGCGCTATGTTTCCGCCACGGCCCAAGGCGCACCAAAATATACTTAAAATAAACACGTTCCATTTTTAAATTGATTTTAATGTATATTTTTTATTTTCAGGTAACTTGACTTGATTGTATAATATTCAACGAGGTTGGTGAGTTCTTTCAAAAATTCCAATGGCAACTTATGTTTTCCTGTACTGTGTCATATCCTAAGATTCGAAAATAAAAAATAGATCATCGAAAAGATAAAATAATAAATGCATCCGTCAAGCTGCCAGTAACATTAGTCCAGGAAATGGCAAGGACATTCCCATGTTTTACAAAGCTTGGTGGAAAAAGTTTAAGTAACGTGTAGACGTTGATCCTGTCATATTTCGTGTCGTAATAACGAGATATCCAGTCGAATAATGAGATGGTTTTGTGACGAAGACTTGACAGCACCCCATATTTGTCCAATGCTGGCTAAGGCCTCTCCAAATGCACGCCATGCCAAACTTGACACACACTTGTGTATTATGTCCTATTTATATTATTGTATGAGTTGGCTGATCTTTGTTCATAATTTAACGAATAACATGTACAATAGCATATTAGAAAACGTTGTCAAATCATTTAATTGGTGTTCTTTTTGAAAGCCCGCCTACTTGGGTATCACCAAAAATCTAGTGCCAAACAGCAGTACTTTTTTTATGGTATAGGTTGGCGGACTAGCATATGGGCCACCCGATGGTAAGTGGTCAACATCATCCATAGACAATGACGCTCACTTACCCTTCAAACCGGAACACAACAATATTGCGTACTGTTGTTTATCGGTAGAATATCTGATGAGTGGGTGGTACCTACCCAGACGGGCTTGCACAAAGTCCTACCACCAATTAAATGATTTGACCAGAACTTATCGTTGGTACGTTTTTAATAAGATAAGATCTTGGTTCCTTATTGTATTGGTAACATGAAATAGTTTATGTTCCTTACAAAATTGAATCTTTTCTAATATCTGTCATTAAAAAAAACAAATCACAAATTCAAGAATATCTTGAGTCCCAATAACTGTTACTACTACATATGTTTAAGACAGAAATGTCTTAAGTGCCTGTATGCGTACATGCAATACAAGTCATTCAATATTTTTTATCATTTTAATTACATTCTATTTATTATATAAAATGCTATATACGTTCAAGTTAAGATTGAGATTGACTAGCTGAGAATTCGTGTTAACTGTTTGGGAAATACTTCATTTGTTGTGCAATGAAATAAAAAATAAATAAATATAATGTAGTTTCACTGTGTGCTTCCAGCGACATGGCCACAGAGTAGCCTACACTGTAAATAGTTGGCGGCTTTGTAAGGCTCCGACGAATTCGTGATCAGACTTCGCTGGCTTAAAAGATTTACGCAGACTCACTTGAATTTTTCAGAGAAACTTTAAATCGTTTTTAAGTTAAATCCAGATAACGGCATGCGAATATTAATGTTTTATTTTTCTTTTCGAAATTTTCTCGTGAACTTTAATAAAGTTAAAAAATGTCGATGGAGTCGATGGCTTTGGAATAATAATGTATTTTGATAACTTATTTACATCATTTTGGAATGCGGCCTACTTTAAATCATAGCTGAGTCCAATATAATGTAAGCTATACTAACTACGAGCCGAGATGTCCCAGTGGTTTCGGGTTCAAACAGGCAAGCGCCATTGTATATATGTGCTTAATTTGTGTGTATAATTCATCTCGTGCGGTGAAGGAAAACATCATGAGGATCATCTAATTTCAATGAAATTCTACCACATGTGCATTCCACCAACCCGCATTGGAACAGCGTGGTGGAATATGTTACAAACCCTCTCCTTAATGGGTGATGAGGCTATTAGCAGCATTCCCAGCAGTAGGAAATTTACAGGCTCTTACTTTTTTTACTATACTAACTATACTAATATCATTGTGAAAGTAATCTCTGTATTTGTGTGTCTGTCGCTTTTTCACTGCCAAACCTCAAAACTGAATTTGATGAAATTTGGTATGAAGCAAACTTGAGTTCCAAGAAAGGATATGGGCTACTTTTTTGACCACCGACCCCTACAACGCGAGCGAAGGCGCAGGCGGCAACTAGTGTTATAACACTTTATTATTCATAGCAAACATAACACACATAAATCTATGCAGTAAGAAAATAATGTATTGTGAAACGAGCGGACTTATGACTAGTCATTTCTTTCAGGCAACTAAATCTGTCATTGATCATAAAAAATCTGTAGCGATTACCTTGCCTTGGGATGTACATGTAACCCAATGTGTAAGCGACCTAGAGTACTATAATGTTAGAATTTAAGATTACTGGCTGGCACCTACCTACCTAAATCAAAGTCAAAAATCTTTATTAAATATGGAAGTGTTACACTTGCTTATTGATAGTCAAAAATCTTCCACCGGTTCGGGTTTTACCACCTGGACCTGAGAAAAACCGGCGAAAGAAACTCATCTTATATTTATTTCCGACTTGCACAAGGCGCTACTCAAGTAAACTAACTTTGGAAATAACATAAAGCTATTTTATTATGTACAACATATTGGTAGGATAATTATCTAGACAACATACAGCATATTATACCTGATTGTTATATAAATAAACAAACATATAAAATTACAGTAATGATGTCGAAACAAATAAAAACTTCGACACGTTTCAGCCCACCATTACAATTTAACCCCCTAATGCATAAGACATAAGGTTGAATTTCCTAACGATAAATTAATGCAACATAAACCATTATTGCGATTATATTTACGATGGCAATTTACTTTCAGTGTGAACTTCTCTTTATTTACTTATAGCTTTGATCGGTGGGTTTACTTGCGGTAATTTTGTTTTGTTTATGTAATTTATTCGTGGCTATCATTTGAGAGGTTGTCAGGTGTTCTGCCTGCGTTCCAAGAATCATCAAATTTGGTTTAGCATATGTATGTATACCATAACGTTTTTTACCATGTAACATAACGTTTTTTTAACGTTTTTTTGTACCTGATTTTGAACCCACAATCATAGGTTACACGCGTTCTAACCATTGGGTCATCTCAGCTTTTTTGCGAACGCTAGTTTACTGATAAAAAAAACGAGTAATAGGCCGTACTTGTTACAGTTTCTTTTTAGGACTTAACTGGGAAAATATTCAATTATACCTTCAATATCTTGATGAGAATTTATAGAAAATATTTCTATTAAAGTTTCCAAGTCTGAATAAAAACTTATTCGATTTTAATGACCGTCTAGCCGAAGTTTTAGAGAGCAATCGATTTACTAGAAATGAATTTGCATAAGTTAGGCTTTTTAAGTATTATAAAACATGTTATGGGTATGAAGTCGTATCCTTCAATGCGTCTGGTATATGCTCATTGTAGGGTCTCATTACAGGAAAATGTACTTTATTCTATACACATTTATGTTGTTATTTGATTGTTCGGTCCAGTAACTAAATACGTATAGGTTTGGCTAATAAGTTTACTGAGATTTGTATGATGAAAAATTCACAGTCCGAGAGTCTCGTTAGAAATGAGTTTATTCTCATGTCTCGTAAAGCATTCCTGAACTCTACGGACTTTTTGTATCATTATGAGAATCAGGGAAGAAGAGTGTAGCTGTGTTTACGTACACACTTAAAGGCCGGCAACGCAGCTGCAAGGTCCCCTGTGTTGCAGATGTCCATGGGCGGTGGTAGTCACTTTCTCTCAGGCGAGCCTCTTGCTCGTTTGCCACCTATAACATAAAAAAACACTAGGACACGATAATGCGCAATTGATTGGTCTTAAGATTCGCTACCGTATAGAAGATATCTTTTTAAGGATGAAAATAATTTCACCAGACACTGCATGTATGTTCAATTGTTACTGTATGTCTTCTAAACTACCAATAATTTGAATGATAGCAGTAGCAGCGTCTTAATTGTCTGATTAAAAGCTGATATCACATAATTTTAAACTGCATCCTCCAGGAGTCATAAAGTCTTGCTTTCATAAAAACCCAATGTATATAAAAGCGAAAACGTTCACTGATTAATCATAAATTGTCAGAAACTGTAACACCTACAAACTTGAGGCAGAGGTTCCTTACAGGATGTAGATGTTGACTAAATATTTATGAAATCGGGTTTTAGGAAACTCTGTCTCATGAACGGGAATTGGAAGTTTGTGTTTTATAGTATATTATATCCAGTATTCTGTAAAATAAAAAGTGTATGGAAATTTTTAATACAAGTCAGATTTATAGAAAATGAACCAGTCTATCTACTAACATCCCTGCCTCTAGAACTGCTAAAAGTAGTTTTAATACAAATTTCTTTTTTAATAAAGTATCTCATCACTTAAATACAGATAATATAAAACACAATAGAAAGTTCTTATACAGTACAGAGTTTTTATGTCTATCATTAAATAAGTATGTAAAACTTTTATCCCATCCCTGATACGAAACATCCATCAATGTTAGACAAATCCTTCCATTGTAACACGCTCAACAACTTCACGAAAGTTTATAAAACTTTCAATGTTATATACCTATGTTATGTACTGCTACTCATATCATAAATCTGTAATAGGATGATGTTATATTACATTGTTCCAGCTATGTAGCTCTTCGGATGGAAATATTCCATTGCTGATTGCGAATATTTGTGTGGTAGAATTCCATTGAAATTATACATATCTACGTTTCTGGTGGATGGTTTATGGTGATAGGGCTGTGTACTGACCCATCTAAATAGGTACCATCCATTCATCAGATATTTAACAACCAAGCAGGAGTGTGCTGTACCACTGGGAACAGTAATATACTGTGTTCCGGTTTGAAGATTGAATGAGCCAGTTTAACTACCGGCACACATATCTTAGTTCGCAAGGTTGATGGCACATAACCGATTTAAGGAATGATTAATATTTAGACTTACAGTGCCATTATCCATGGGTATTGGTGACCACTCACCACTAGGTGGCCCATTTAATATTATTAAAATAAACATTGACCCCAATTCGATCGAATCTACGGACGTAAACTGTTCACTAAACAAATAAAAGTGGCATAAACCATGATGATATTTGTATTGTATAATACACGTTACAATTCAATGAAAACGCCTCACAATATTACCGAAATTCCATTAAAAATATCCACATCCTTCAGCCGTGAGCATTGAATTATAAAATGCCAAGATTTCAAAAGGAAATTCCGTATTCTCAATTCCAGTATATAATGTAGGAGTTTCGAATCGCAACATAGCTTGGATTCTATTAAGAATCATTTTATATTTGAATATTGCCACCTGACATCGTTTCAGGAATACAGGATCTCTGAATTTGAGTACAATTTTAAATCCAATACACTTTTTTGCTTCTTATTATTATAGATGTTCCAGTATATTGAGATCGTAGCTTCGTTCACCTATGGTCACGTGTTATTTCCAACGGCAGTAAACACATATAATCTTAAATCTGCAATTGATTTGAGACTGTTATTTTGATTTCGAATAGTTATCATTTCAGATGATTGTGAATATTTCATTGGAGTTTTAGAAATAAAAACAAAAACAATTAGCAATGGAAAACTGTTGCCTTATAAATAACTGGCAATCCCGCCCAGTTTATTAATTAAGAACTATTTATATATTTGCTGTTTATATGATTTCTTATGGATTGTCATTTACCAAATGTATAAATCTGTCTGTACTTATTTTCTCATTAGAATAGGCCAGATATACTAAAAATATATATTGGCAGTGTATAATATATTACAAGACCAGTATTGGCACACTAACAAAAAAATATATATGACGAAGCCTTAAAAATATATTTAAGTCAACACTTGCATTGTTTTCCGCCAAAACTTTGTATATCGCATTATACGAACATACATCTCTCAATATTAAAACACTTAAACTACAACGACGCCATTACTGAGACGATTTCAAGCAAAAATGATTCTTATTGTCACATATTTATACACGACACCTACACATTTTCTTTGCATTGCTATAAAGAACAGAGGTCTTTTATTACTAGCAACGCGTTATTAAAAGACATCATTCCAAACTGCCTACAATAAACAACCCATTTTAGGCGCCCTCTATAAGATTTATAACCGCAACGCGAATTTTATATCCATCCCTTTCTATCGCATACACATAAAGTGATTGTATCTCTTTCATCACTGAAAGCGTTCTGGATTTAATTCGGCTAAAAGCAACAATTTATAACTCTGCGAACGTCATACTGTAAGTTGCCAAATGCGTCCAAAACTCTGTTTCAACAAATTGGTACTTTGGGTTCTTTTAATGTCGCGATTAAGACTTGATTATTCTTTTTCAAGTGTATTTTATGTTAATAAAATAATACTAATAATTTCTTAATTGTCACTCCATTTTATACTGGGACTTTATATGAGAGATTAATATTTGATTTTCTTGTATTGAAAACAGATGTTCTAATAATATGTTTACTGTCATATACGTTTCATAAACTCAAATTGATTCTGCACATTATTCAATACAATATTATACAGACGATAAAAAACGTAGAATTAATACTTGTCGACTTTCAGGATATATTACATACATATATACATAAATAATTATATTTAACTAATATGACTATATTTCTAAATGTTGAAAAAGCGTTACTCCCGACTTACTTGCCTGTTCTTCTGGGTTGAATCTACAATCCAAACCGCTGGTAGCTTTACTTAATTATAGTTGTTTAATAACAAATCAAAGGCAACTTGAATAAAGTATATTTTGATTTTGATGTTTAAATTGTGCGTGTTACACATATGAGAGATCTAACATGTTATCTTCCAGACTTGAAAACATTTTATGGAATAGCTTGGCGGACGAGCTTATGGGCCACCTGATGGTAAGTGGTCACCATCACCCATAGGCAATGACGCTGTAAGAAATATTAACTATTCCTTACATCGTCTATGCGCCACCAACCTTGAGAACTAAGATGCTATGTCCCTTGTGCCTGTAGTTACACTGGCTCACTCACCCTTCAAAACGGAACACAGCAATAATGCAGTATTGTTTTTTATCGGTAGAATATCTGATTTGTGGGTGGTAATGGTAGCCCAGGCGGGCCTGCACAAAGTCCTGCCAGTTGCCACCAAGTAAATGTAAAGAATGATGAATATATTTTACCACAAGGAGGTACGTTAGCTCTTCTTGTCTTTTCAATGAGATTTGTCTTTGTCATTATAAACTATCAATTTAATCAAATCTTACATATTACAGAATTCCATTCAATACATCAATGTCTATACTACACACTCCTTGTGGGTAAGACTCTTATCCTGCGACGATAAACGACATGAATACTTGAACAAAATATGTTTTGACCACTCATCCGTTTCATTGAGATTTTTCAGCCTAAAATGAATAAAAATATGTTCATAATGAAATAACGTGAAAAATAAAAACAGTTTTAAAAAAATACAAAACGTTTAAGGCTCGAAATTCCATGATTGCCCGTTAAAATCGTGACCAAAGGAATTTTTAAACACATCACGAACCTTTTTGAATTTTATCAATATTTCGAACGAAAATACGATTTACTTTTAAATAATTTTATTATGAGAACGTTTTAAATTTTGGCACCGGCGGTTCGCACGCGTGTCACACCGTTTAAGTTTTAGGACGAAAGGCTGTATTCCGTGGGCGTATGTCCAAGAATGTTCGTTCTTTTGTCCGAACGATTCAGCTCGAAAATCTAAATATACTACCTAATATATACTAACGAATCTCCTCTGTTTCGTGCCATTTATTGTACTTTTTTACGGTATTGACTAGTTAGATTTTCTGGTTAAGGATAGCATAATTACAGTTTAATTTTTGATATTAAAACCGCAAAAAAAAATGGGAAGCAAGGGGAAATTTACAGGCTGTTGTTGTTATTGTTTGTATATAAAATTTAGCTACCTATACCACATAGCTGCTGCTGGGCTTATGCCTCCTCTTTCTTTGAGGAGAAGGTTTGGAACATATCCCACCACGCTGTTCTAATGCGGGTTAGTGGAATACACATGTGGCAGAAATTCGATGAAAATAGACACGTGAGGAAACCCATCCTCACGATTTTTACGTTCATCATTTTTTCAATCATCGGTTAAGATGCACGTGTTGTAACCACTGTGCCATCTCGACTCTTGTTTGGTATTAAAACGGTTTATAAACTTTGCCACCTGATGATACCACATAGAGACATTGCATGAAATACACTACATTCTTAATAATTACCACACCACCAACCGTGGGACTTTGAAATGGTATTTGAAACATACATACCTTAAGCAACATAAGTTATTGTGTAGAGAAAGTCAATCTAGTGATTGGGCTATTCTACCCAAACGGGGCAATACATAACCCTCTCGTCGAAGTTTTGATATTCTGTAATAAAACAGTAATATGTGTTTCAGTTTAAAGGGTGAGTAAGCACACAAGGGCAATAACAATAAAGAAGCCTATTCAGGGTACAAGAACTAGTTAATAATTTATGCCGTGTCTATAGTTTATAGTGATCACTCGCTAACAAATGGTCCATTTAAACATCTGCCATGTAGCTATAAACATAAAATGTTGTGACACTATATTAAATATAAATCCGAGCATTACCTCAATTTACATAAGTGTATCACAGTGTACGTGTGACGTCACAGATCTGACACAGATCTAGTAAAGTCACAGAAGTATCACTTAAATATTCACTTCAATATCATTATTTGTTTCATAAATATACACATTTAATAAAATTTGAGTGACATTTTGTATTAAAATAACCGCTTTTTACTAAACGCATATGAATATCAGTCCTAATAATAAAAAAAAATTTTTGTACCTCGGTTTGTTCCGGCTAATCTCTGGCACAGCTTGACCGATTTTATAGGACTTTCAAAAGCAGATAGCTGATGTAATCAGGAGTAACTTAGGCTACTTTTTATACTCAATAAATTAAAGTAAAGTCTAATATAAATAAAATTAAATATTTTTATCTTAAGCGTAATTTTAAAAGTTATTAGTTCATTATCATATTATTTGCAATACATATTTTCTTACGTTTATATAAAATCGAAATACTGGAAGTTCTTTGTTGAAATTTGTCCCTTTGATGACACGTCAGATCATATTTGTCACGACACTGGCGTTACTGTCGTAAACGGGGAAGTTTCTCGTCGTAACTTTCCGAAAATATGAACTGACGGATATAGAAATGACTTACAGTATATTTCACAGAAAAGAAATCGATATATGTATTCAATGCAACTAGGACCTCAAAATGTGTATAGATTTTAGAAAATTATAGATTTTTTTAGAAAGAAAGAAAGAAAGAAAGAAAGAAAGAAAGAAAGAAATGTTTATTAGGACACAGTACATAATAAAAGAATAAGAAGTATAAAAATTTAAAACAAGGAAAGAAAAAACAACAAAAAATTATATACATGTAAACAAATCAAACACATAAAAACAAAACTTAGTATTTTTTATTAAAAACTATATTTAGATAATCAAATACAGTTCACTTGGTGAAAGGGCCTTGTGCAAGAACTTTTGGGTAGGTACCAACCACTCATCATATATTCTGGCGCCACTCAACAATAGGTAGAGTTGTTATATTCTAATTTTAAGGCAAAGCTAGGTAAGCCAGTGTAATAAGGCAGATAAACATCTTAGTTACCAAGATGGTAGAGCATTGGCTACTTAAAGAATGTTTTTTATTACAATTCCAATATCTATTCACTACCATAAAGTAACTTCTTACACAGTCAATTTTCCTGAGATACTAAAAATCTACCTAGAAATGACAAGACATATAAAAATAAAGGTCTAATACTAGTCGAATATATAAATAAACTTTTCTTATAATGTATGTCATATTATATTTTGGTGTACAGAGTGCACTATCCAGTAAAACTAATTCCGAGTACTGTCGTTGTATATTTCGTTGTGGTTTACGATTTCCGCAGCACATCATAAATAAGAAAACTTACCGCTCAGAGTTATGCCGTTTCCTTGAAGAATTAACTTTTTATTTGACCTCTGTTCCTTTACTTGGGAATATTTTCTTCTGCTAATGGCTCGTATTGTTCAAACTTACCCCATTTATATTTTACTGGCAAAATCCGGCGGACGACGTATCCGTATATACATTACTAGATTGTAAGGACCAACAGCTTATAATATTCACTATCAGATTATAAAAGGCAGCAGATAAAGCACATGCAACATTAAAGAGCAGGAATACAATTTAATTTAATTATTGACGTATCAAAAAAACATTTCGTTTCTCATTATTATTCCTTTTCAATTTATTTGCTTTTCGCAAATGTTTCGCATCGGTCAGGACATAATAGTTTCGATTACATCAGGTACTTAGCGGAAATTTACATCCAATCAACATAGAAGCAGCAAGGTTCACCTTATCCCAAGAGTAGAGCTCAAAACCCTGCAATGTGTTAAGATATTTTTACTCTTATTCTTATGTTAATAATAATTAGTATTAAAAGCAAATTACATGTCACTTGTTACTGTTCGTTTATTGACAACGTTGCTTCATTCTAAAAAGTAAAAGACAATTTTATGGAACATCGCAACATTTGATGGTACAAGATTTAGACGACAAAGATGTTACGTTTATGACATCTTGCAAACGCAATATGGTTGTGAATTTTGGAACAAAGAATACTCATCTTTATTGCGCATTATGTACAAAGTTTACAACCTATGAAACAACAAAGAGGTTTTATGGTTGAATCAAAATACATTGAATGGATCAAGTGATCTTCGAAACGTGTACCTATTTACGTTGTTATAGATACCTGGTGGTGGATCTTTAGGTATGGTATCACTAGATGGAATATGACTGGTAGCTACTATAAAGATAATAGCAATACTTGGTATTGTTATATTCCAGTTTAAAGGGTGAGGCAAATATGTAAAGGCCACAGAACATCTAAGTTCCTAAAATCGATGGCACATAATGTACGCTACATTTATTGCCCTATTCGATATCAATGTCAATCAGTAACGGTATCCTAATGGTCCACTTACCATCAGGTTATCTATTTGACAAATTACTTATATTTTTTGATATTGAAAACTCAGAAGTAACTTAATTCGACGGTTAGATAATTACTTCAAAAGTTAGTTAGCTAAACTGTATGGCTATATTTCAATATACCTATAAAAATACTGGTTTTTACATAGAAATTATTTTAATCTAATACTGGGTAAAATTTCAAACTTCTATAAATGTAATAATAAACCTATGTATCTCAACTAACAAATCACTGGTCACGAACATTGTTTTGTTAAATCTATATCAATAGCAATAAATCTACAAGCTTTTTTTTAGTTAAGTGAAATCTTTTAAAAGCGAGTACCAACTGATGTAATGTATGACATTTAGTGAAGCTTTTGACAGTGTGAACCATTTATTTCTATTTTACCAATTGGTTGGTGGTGGATTATCTTGATTGCAGTCTTATTTATAGCAACAAGCGTTCGAATTAGTTATCAGTGGTATATTTTGAGCAACTATTCATTGCGTACCACAAGGTGCTATTCTTTAGCCAATTATTTTCAATGTCTCTATTAACGATATTGGAATTATATTGAAAATCAGACGAACTGGCATGTTTGTCATAGGAATATAATATTAACTTACCAAATATATATTGTTATATATTCTGACAGCAGTGATTTGTTAAAAAATATTCATTTGAATGTACTCGTATAACTCGCAAAAGTGCTTGCAGCTTTTTCACATTCCACGATCTAAATCGAATCTAGGACACGCCGCTGCACTGCCAAGGGCCTGCAGGTTATACAATATGCACTCTGAAAAACATTTTGAACAGGACAATAATGCTATTAAATTATTTAAATTTGAAAAAAAAAACTTTTTCAATTTTAAAGCAGTTTTATTGTATTTTTGCTTACTCTGTATTTAAATATTTAGTTTACTACGTTTGTTTATATTTTAAAGTTTTCGTTTATTACGTATAAGCTGTAATTATAGTATTTAACATAATTAGTATTTTAAGTGTGTCTTTTGTTTGGTCCCTGATTCTTTTCAACAAATGAAGCAGTCCACAAGATAAATTCAAATGCCTATCAAACATCTGTACAAATCTAGAAAGGCCGCGAATCTAGTACGAATTCAAAAATGGAATCCTTGCATCTGACAGAGCTGAGATATCGACACATCGGACACATTCGATTCCGCTCAATACACAGAACTGCCGCATCCTTATTTATGCAGCTTATTCCAGCGTCGAGAGCTGTTCACAACAGCTTTATATCTGGTATAATATTTTTACATGCATCAAGTATTTTATTTTTTCGTGATTTTTTTGTAATAAATCAGCAATTAAGTCAATGAAGCTATGAAAAACAGACACCAAATTATTGCTCCTGTTACTCGAATGTATATATTTATTATATATCTCTTCTATGGGTCATTTTCTTTCTGTTTCACGGTGTTTTGGAAATAGTACAATAGTCGAACAGCAAAAATAAATAATAATGTCTAATGAATGTTTGACTCATTATTTTTTTTCCAGACTTAGTTTTCTAGTCTAAAGTCGCATTTTTTGTAATACTACTGGACTACTTTTGAAGGATTTTTAACTACAGGTCACCCCTATTTAAAATTAACTTAATGAATTTCCAAAATTAATGACTTATATGAAGATACCACTTAAGATAGATGATGTTTGTTCAATTTTTAAATTGTAATTTCGTTAAAATTTCAAGTGTTCTAACCACTGGGTCAGTTCAGAAGAGCATTCTATTCCCATGTGCATCTGTCTATATTATTATGACAAAATTTACACATTTAACATTTGAAAATTTCATGAATGGACACGACTGGCACAGTTTTATTATGTATATACATGTATAAAGGCGAACAATGAATACACGATCGCTTGAATGCCACGTGCTCTCTTGAATCTTAAATGTAGCGAGTTTAACTCGACGGACTCGTATATACGAAGCTGTTCTTGAATCGAAATATATTTAATCTTTTATGTAAAAATGATGATATATTTGTATGAGAATAGGCTGTGAAGCTGTTTTACTAAAAAGGTCGGCACATATAATGCTTTTCATTTTCTTCCACTTTATTGGAACTTCTGCCTATATTAGTGTGCAGCACATTTTTCTATACCATATATTTTCGTCTTTGAAATCTTATACTTATTAAAGAGCTGAGATGGTTAGAACACGTGCATCTTAACCGATGATTACGGGTAAGCACTACTATATATATATATATGTGCATAATTTGTATTTATAAATCATCTCGTGCTCGGCGGTAAAGGAAAACATAGTGAGGAACCCTGCATGTGTCTAATTTCATCGAAATTCTGCCACATGTGCATTCCACCAACCCGCATTGAACAGCGTGGTGGAATATGTTCCAAACCCTCTCCTAATGGAAGAGGAGGCCTTAGCCCAGCAGTGGGAAATGTACAGGCTGCAATTGTACTTATTAAAGTCAATCCCAGGTTGGGTCGATAAAAAGTTAAAAGGCTTTTTATCGGGAAAAATCAGTCCAAATTCTTTGTGTCAAAAACTCGTACAGCATTGGATTTTTCCGGTCATATTTTCCATACATTTACCATCCGAATTTTGAAAGTGAGGAAGTAAAAATTGCAACTACGTTTTCGGACACATTTGAGCACCCTAATATGTCCTGCATAGTTTCCTGGTCACCCTTGCGATAGCCACCGTTATTGAGATCGATCAGGACAACACCATTCACATAATTTGGCAATTTTACTAATCTTGTTCGATCGAGTATTGAGTTTATCATTTCAAATACCACTTTTTCATATTCAATTATTATTTACTAGAAAATAACGTTACCTGATATAATTCTAAAAATAGCGTCTTCACTCTCTTCGTTACGAAGGCTTCCTTTAAACTCAAAGTATTCATGTCTTGTAGTTTTAACCGTGCGTTAGTAATCAGTCAGGCAGGATATTGCCTTTTATATGTAGTCAGAAACGTTGTCAATGGAAATTGAATCCGTATCAGATTCAATTCTCAGTTTTAACAGCTCTCTGGGCACGCGATCTTCTTAAGTAGTTTCGTTCGATTATAATTATGTAACTCGCAGTCTGTTTCAAATTAAATTTTAATTATATTAAAATTCACGTTGCATACACAAGGATTATAATTTATTCTACCACGTTTCAAAATGACAGAATCTCATCTAACACATGCAAGGTAACGGTTACATATATAAAGAACTAGTCATTTGTTCGTTTTTAGGGTTTTTTGGTTGTCATGTGTCAGGCAAAAAGTAACCTGTCTCCTTTTTTGGAATTCGTGTTTCATCATCATCATCATCATCATCAACCCGTACCCGTCCACTGCTGGACATAGGCCTCTTCAAGTGCACGCCACTGTGGTCTTTCAACATTCGTGTTTGCATCATACAAATTTCATCAAATTTGGTTCAGCGGTTGGTCGTCAAAGATTGACAGATAGATAGACAAAGTTACTTTCACATTTATGATATTAATATTGATTTCAACTCCTCAAAAGGAATATTATCGTTTTGTTTTTATAAATATTTGTCTTGCAGCTCATCAACATCAACTCTATTATAATTTGAGTGACTTCCTCAAGATTTCCAATTAGCTGTAAACACAGAAGTCTTTAACTATTTCACTGGAAACGCCACGTAATGCAATGCCGATATAACTGTTTGCAATCTACGTATTTTATCGATCGTAAAACTTCAGAAACGGAAATTGTTTTAAAAGACATCATGTACTATTTTCAAATACGAATGGGTGATGGTTAATGATTGTGTCTGATTACGTATACATATTTGAATAGCAATAAAAAATGTTTTGGAAATTTTTGTATTGGTGTTTGATCTTTTTGCAAGCCCGCGTGAGTAGGTAACACTCACTCTTGAGATAATTCATACAATGTTGTGTTCTAGTTTTAAGGATGAATTAGCCAGTGTATATGCAAACTCAAGAGATATAACTCCTCAAACGCAAGGCGCATTGGCATAAGGAATGCGTAATATTTCTTACAGTGCCAATATTTATTCAATATTTATGGGGTATGACGACCACTTGCTATCAGCGCTTAAAACGATACACAGTATCACGTTAATTATATCTAATCACAAAACAATAATCTTATATTTCGATATTAAGGTCCAATAAGCCATGATTGATAAGGGATTTTATACCTAAAGTTATAACTAGTTATTATTAGTTTTCCAATAACCATGAACCTGATATAAGTAGTACTAATGTTCCATATTATATGACCACAATATCGAAAGAGATAAAAACAAAGATATCATATAAAGGAGAAACTCAAGAGAAATCGACACATCACATCAATCAACGCAAAAATCACAATATCATACAACGAAATCAAACGAGATTAAAAACGTGAGAACGCAAGAGCCAAAATACATATTTATTGGAATCGGGATGTTTATTACAACAATATATTTATACATTTACAGCCTGCAAAATTCCCACTGCTGACCTTAAGCCTCCTTTCTACCTTTTAGGAGAAGGTTTGGAGAAATAGACATGAGGAAGAATTTAGGTGAACAGAATGTGAATTAGACACATGCAGGTTTCCTCACGATGTTTTCCTTCACCTCCGAGTATGAATTGAATTTTAGCTCCAAGTGCACGACTAATGAATTCAAATTGAATCAATCGTTTCCCTTGATTGATTCATATGTGCCATCATCATACGCAACTTCTGCGATACTTTCCTTCCAAGCACGAGAACAGTTCAGCTGTGCTAGCTCAGGCTATTCAGCATTCAGTATTATAGTACATTATAAGACATTAATACACGCCGTCTTATTGCCTCTGGTAACTGGCGGGCTAATTAATATATCGCAGAGGATCGGAATTGCAATGCAACGGAGAAATGCTGTGAGAATTCTTGCCAACATTCCACGCGGTCATGGTTTGTGCAGTATGTATTCTGATTTTTATTTGTATACTAGCGACCCGCCCTGGCTTCGCATATTCGTCTGTATATTTACGACATCATTTTAGAAACTTCTAAAATTCTCAGTGTTTCTTTACCAAACTGTCCATATACACAAGAAAGAACCTTCCTCTCGAAACATTCTATCTATTATTAATAAAAAACCGCATCAAAATTCGTTGTATATTTTTAAAGATCTAGGCATCCATAGGGACTGACACCGTAAGCGACTTTGTTTTATACTATGTAATGATAAGCTTTCATTGTACATAGTTTACAACTATCTGACAAAAATCTACAGAATTTCAGTACCATTTCATCTCTGCTTGTCAAATTATTTTCTATTTTGGTAACTATTGATTCGCAAAATTCGCGAAAAGTTAAAATAATAATAGTTTCAATTATCTAAACTTCCAATACTATACATTCCAATTTGAACGTTTAAGGTTAGGAATGAAATCTGGTCCAATACTAGAAATACCTAAAGGATCAAATGAAGGTTGCTTACAAATTAATTGGGAAGGTACCACTGATAACGTATTCTACTTTAGTAATACTTAGTATTTTTGTGATTCAGCTTATAGGATGAATTAGTCAGTATAACTGTACAAGGGACATAAAATCTCAGTTCCTAATGTTGGGCATTGTTCAAGACTCCTCATTTGCGTGTGAGCCTATCCAAAAAAAAATAGTAGGTTTTCGAAATTTCACGATTGATTCGGACATCAAGTATCAAAACTATTTCTTATAAACATAAAAAATGACGTCATTCTAATCTAAATCTTCCTCGAATTATTTAATTCCGAAGTTTGTCGAAAATTCCATTTATACTAAAAATAGATTTTGATCAGAGTAAGCGCTATTTATTTCTTTGTTTTAAACTAAAAACAAAGTCCTTTGTGTATCGACCGTTTAGAACTGTAGTGTCCTTCTGGAACTAAGATTTATGAGTGACCTGTTGAAATTCAACTCACCCCGTACTTAGTGGATTGCTTTCGGAATCCTTGGACTTTGTAAATGATCGTGGATTAAGTATCTGGATTTTTGTTCTTTGTTTGAATTTGTATTACTGTGACATAGTTGTATTTGGAAATCGAAAATATATAAATAGTTTATTGTTAAGGTGTTTTTTTGGGGCTTTTTTTAACCGATGACTGCGGGTTCAAACCCAGGCAAGCACAGCTGATTCATGTGCTTAATTTGTCTTTATAATTCATCTCGTGCTCAGCGGTGAAGGAAAACATCGTGAGGAAACCTGCATGTGACAAATTTCATAGAAATTCTGCCACATTTGTATTCCACCAACCCGCATTGGAACAGCGTGGTGGAATATGTTCCAAAGCTTCTCCTCAAAGGGAGAGGAGGCCAATAGCCCAGCAGTGGGAATTAACAGGCTGCTGTTGTTGTTGTTGTAAGGTTTTTTTAAGGTTATATGCCACGTGAGAAGTGTTTATGGCAAAGTTAATATCATATAATATCATATTTTGATAGTAGCAAAAGACTGAACACAAAGTAAAATAAAATTCTTGTACCTGAATAAAAAGTCTTTTAATAGTGATTATATAATTATTTACACTTTGGATCAATCTATATATATAATAAAATTGGAGTGTCTGTTTGCTATATTACAATAACTGATTTTTATTAAATGTATATGTATAAAAAGCAGTGTACAGGTATATATAGCAAAATAACATTTTTTTTTAATTTTTCTCTTTCTCTTTATCCGTCTGTTTGTTAGACAAGACAATAATTATTATTTTTTACCAAATGTGAAGTGTTTTAGTACTTATACGACACAACGTTGATAAAACATTATGTAGATTTTGAAAATAACAATTTCTGATTACATCGATGATTTTTAATGAATTTATCTCGATTTTATTTAGACAATTCCTATGATTTAGTAACTAAACCAATAAAGTCCTTAAATCCAACATAGTAACAAAATTTCAATTTGAATACAGATGGCAAATAATAAGATCCATTCATTCAACAGCCATTGATTCAGATGTTAGCGTCACAGACATTAACGTAACATGGACGAGAATTAAAATTAAATGTTTTCTATTAAGTTTCAAAGAACCAAAAGACCGGGAACAAAATGAATGAAACAAGTTCCATGAGTCGTATTTCAAAGTTTAAAATGAAACCGTTGCCTTCAGTAACAAAGGAGTTTACGAACTTAAGAAGGATTTTAGACGCAAATAGAATTATGCATAAAAAACAGTGTGACGTTAAGGTGTTTTAATTAATTAACATTACTCAAAACTAGCTAAATTCCTAATTCGAAGCTGTAATTAAATGTAATGAAAATGTATCAATTGAAATATTACGGTATCTACCAAGTATAAAGCTTGCCTCAGAACGCCTCGTTCTACCAGTAATTTAATTTTGGAATATTTCTGGAGATATTTTTGAGTATGCGTGTGTGTGTGTGTATTATTAATTTAAAAAGCTCTGTTATTTTACTATTTTCAAGCGATCATAGTTTTTCTCATATGCGAGTCCTTTTAAAGTTAGGTATGTTTCTTTTACTACTACTGTTTCAATAAATAAATATTTTGTTTATAAGTATTCTGTTATACAAAACACTTATTTGTTTTTTTAATTAGTTTGCCACTAAGGCGCAAAGCTAAGGTCCACTGCTAGTAATTTTTTCTTTATTCTTTATGGAATAGGTTGGCGGACGAGCATATGGGCCAGCTGATGGTAAGTGGTCACTATCACCGAAAGACAATGACTCTGTAAGAAATATTAACTATTCCTTACATCGTCAATGCGCTACCAACCTTGGGAACTAAGATGCTATGTCCCTTATGCCTGTAGTTACACTGGCTCACTCACCCTTCAAACCGGAACACAACAATACTGCGTACTATTGTTTAGCGTTAGAATATCTGATCAGTGGGTGGTTCCTACCTAGGCGGGCTTGCACAAAACCCAACCACCAATATATAGTATATAATAGAAATTTTCAAATTAAACACATAAAACAACGATTATTGTATTTGGTATTTTAATTAATTTAATAAAATTATTATTGATGGTAAAACATACAAGTATTTATCCTATTAAAACACCTCTGCGAAATTAAAAACAAATAAGGTTTTATATATGAAAAATGTTGTCCGATGATCATAATTTTATGGAACTAATTTTGATAATAAATTCAAATTAAGAACAAAAAAAGCGAATGCACAAATTATCTTCCCTCACATTTATATTAAGCAAAAAAAAAATAGTCGAAAAAAAAAAGTTCCAGAAAATTCCAGAAAATGCTAATACAGACGAATGCAATAAAATATATCTGGAAGCGGTCCCAAAGGATACCGAGAAAGGAATGACACTATCAAAAATGTTATTCCGTTGAAAGTGACGCTTCGGGCGTCGACTGGAGATAACGAGACATACGTTCAGATAGAATGAACGTACTCCGAGATACTGCTGTTGTGTCAAATTATCCTTAAATCTCAAAAAAATCCAACGTATATTACTTTCAATGTTTGGGATATTTTCTTTATTCAAGTAGACTTATCAAAGCAATTTTTATCGTGTACAACACGTGTTCCCGAATTGAAACAGCGTTGTCGAAAATGTCCAAACCCTCTCCTCAAAGAGAGTAGTTCTTAGCTCAGCAGTGGAAAAATTTAAATAAATAAATATCAGACAACATCACATACATTACTCTGATCCCAATGTAAGTAGCTAAAGCACTTGTATTATGGAAAGTCAGAAGTAATGATGGACCCAAGACGGCATAGAAAACTAATGGTAATCTACATCGACTCGGCGGGGAATTGAACGCGGGACATCGGAGTGGCGTACCCATGAAAACCGGTGTACACAAATTTCGACCACGGAGGTCGTCAAAAAATTTTACCGGCTGGTGTTGTTGTTATACTGTTGAATTGAATGTACAGCAACCTCCAGTTCAGAAAATAAATTCTACCGAGAAGTACCGTCAAGAAACTCATTAGAGACTTTTTTCCAATTATCTAAATTACATTGCCATTTTCGGTTACCAAACGCAATGCGATATGAATGCAATATTATTAAGCTGTTTTTGTTTTATGGAATAGGTTGGCGGATGAGCATATGGGCCACCTGATGGTAAGTGGTCACCCTCGCCCATAGACAATGACGCTGTAAGAAATATTAACTATTTCTTACATCGTCAGTGAGCAACCAACCTTGGGAACTAAGATGCTATGTCTCTTGTGTCTGTAGTTACACTGGCTTACTCACTCTTCAAACCGGAACACAAAAATACTAAGTACTTACTTGATACTAAAGTTGTTTAGCGAATATCTGATGAGTGGGTGGTACCTACCCAGGCGGGCTTGCACAAAGCCCTACCACCAAGTAAACACCTCTTTAATGCTCAGGCCACATCGCTACTTTGAGAGACCCTGACTTCTTCACCATTTTCAGAATAACGACGGCTTCTTACTGGCAAATAATGAGACGCAGTATTCATTCTACTACAACAGATACCATTGGTGACCTTTTCTCAAAATTTTGGAATAGTCTGTGGTAGTCATACATTATTTTAATTAATGTTTTTTTTTCTTTCTTTAAATTCAAACATTTTAATGTCTGTATATTAACTATGGATTTTATTAATAACCTGAAATAAAAGTTATTATTATTAATATAAATAAAATTTTAACAAAAAGAAAAACCGACTTCAAACAAAACAGTATTTTAAAACAAATTAAAATGCTCTAAAAAGTAATAAAAATAATTGCATATTTAACATATTTTTGAGAGTCCTCCTAGGTAAAATGAAATGAAAAATATTAGACTACTTAAAAGTCGATTTACGATTATATAACGTAGTTATAGTTATTGTTATATTTGGAGCCGGTGTCAGCCACAGGCACACGCTTCAACAATCAAAAGAAAGAAGCGATACGATTGATTGTTGAAGCGTGTGCCTGTGGCTGACACCGACTCCAAATATAGCAATAATTATAACTACATTATATAATCGTAAATCGACTTTTAAGTAGTCTAATATTTTTCATTTCATTTTACCTAGGAGGACTCTCAAAAATATGTTAAATATGCAATTATTTTTATTACTTTTTAGAGCATTTTAATTTGTTTTAAAATACTGTTTTGTTTGAAGTCGGTTTTTCTTTTTGTTAAAATTTTATTTATTTTTTGATTTTAAGTGAAGCTGATGTAGACTAACATTTTTTTCTTAATATGGATAGATTAAGCGTGCCGTTTATATGAATCAGAAACTACTTCAGGGACAATTTCAAAAGAAACTTTCGAATAAAGCAAAAATAGACTTTCGAAAATGCGGCTTTAATACGTCATGCGGCATAAACTACAAGGTACCACCCTCGAATGAGCTGTAATCGACCTCAGTAAAAAAACTTTGCAAAAGAGCTATTCGTATGCTATGTCGTACATCATATGACATCACATCATATACACAAAATTTGATTAAAGACAGAAAGAAATTCTGCCCCAAATCGCACCATCGTCAATAGATAGTATATAACAAAGTCGCTTTCTCTGTCCCTATATCTTTAAAACTACGCAACGGATTTTGATGCGGTTTTTTTTAATAGATAGTGTAATTCAAGGGAAAGGTTTGTGTATATAATAAATGAACAATATAGTAAAGAAACACTGACAATTTTAGAAGTTTGCAATGTGATGTCGTAAATAAACAAATTCTTTAGTATATTTAGTATCAGTATTGCAATCGTGAGAAGTCGGGGCGGGTCGCTAGTTGATTATAATATTCGATTATGACAATTACATGAACATAACCACGTTCCGGAAGGTGATTCATATATCCAAGTAACCCATAAATAAAAGATTCGACCGAGTATTGCTAACGAGCTCCTCAGAATTGTTCCGTTCCCTCCCGTTCCCTTAATTTGTCATGGGTCCTGTAATGAGAACCTGACCAAACTTACACCAAACTACCCTTAAAGTATATCCTTTATAATAAAAAAAGAGTCATCAAAATGGGTTACCGTGATTTTGAGTTATTCAGATATTTGTCGCGCATATACATAATGCAAATTTAAGACTTATGTCGTTTTCATACGGATACCATCATCGGAAAAAAATAAAAAAAAAATGGGACCCCACGGGAAGCACTACCTTTCAAACAAAAAAAAAATTATCAAAATCGGTCCACCCAGTAAAAAGTTATGAGGTAACAAACATAAAAAAAAAAAAAAAAAAAAAAAAAAAAAAAAAAAAAATACAGACGAATTGATAACCTCCTCCTTTTTGAAGTCGGTTGAAAACTATAATACATAATAATATAATATTATCGTACTGTTTAATGTAAATGATGTGGTGTTTGCAAATTAAGCGAGGCGGGCATTAGGGAAATATAATCAGATCCCGTGGTGGGCGGCACAATGGTCATGTTAGAATATCAAATCAAAATATATTTCATTCAATTAAATTTTACAAGTTTTTTGAATCGTCAATTAACAACTATATTTAGTAAAGCTTGCATATAGAAAGCAACAATATAGACAGTTAAATTCCTGGAGGAGGATATACTACTTTTTTAATTCACCACTTGAGTGGGTATATTAGGGGGTAACTGTTTGTATTCTGTAGGTGAAATTTTATAAATTTCATATGGCTATAATATCAGGTCCAATTTCGTAGTTGATGTTAAATATTGCAATTGAAAAGTAAATTAATTAATTAACGGTAAATGAATGTGGTCTTAATATGTCTTTATCACACTTATCTGTGATTGGATAAGCTTCCAACTGTCTCTGTCAGTTGTAAATACTTCTTCAATAACTGATCTATCAAATCATAAAGGCGTGATAATCATAAATGCATCATAATAATTCAATAAAAAAATATTTGAATTATTATCATTCATATAACTCACGCACACATAAACATATTTAAGTATGAGTGTCACTCACACCAATGCAAGTCAAACTTTTAGCGTAAAACGCAGCTTTGTAGTTGATTAGATCTTGCCTTAATATTGCAACTAGTAGTTGTCCGCGTTTTAGGGTATTGGTTTCGCATGTGTTATGCAACAAAAGTAGCCTATGTCCTTTCTTGGAGTTTAAGTTTACTTCATACCAAATTTCATCAAATTCGATTCAGCAGTTTGGTCTTAAAGACCAACACACAGACAGACCGAGTTACTTTCACATTTATAATATTAAATATAGATAATCGCATTACGGCGGGCTTATACGAATTTTTATAGGGATTTATTTTATGTATAAACTATTTTTTATACGTAGATGATGAATAAGCTAACCATTCTTTTAGTCTGTGTGTATTCCGAGATAAAGGCACTCTCAGAGTGCGCGATGCGGGGATCTAACATCTTTTGTTTATTTCGCGGCGCATAATTTATTTTACTTTATATTCTAAGAGTTCAAAGTAGAAGAAACAACTCTAATTAAATAACTATTCCTCGAATTACATTATTATTTTCTCGTTGTTGTTTTATGCAGTTTTATACAAAAAAAACGTACAAATATCATTATGAATGTAGCATATTTATATGTACAGTCGGGGTAAGAAAGAACCTTAAGGTCTATTTTCGTGTGCTCAGTACGAGCGATAAGCTTTTCCGATCGAGAATGACATATTGCGTCACAATTATTTGATGTTTAGATTCAAAAAGTACTAAGAGCTTAAAACTTGATAAAGGAATGAATTTGAAAACTGACGAAGGTTTTCTTACTCTGACTGTACATAGAAAATATAGTCTGAAAATTGAGAATAGTATGCCTTGTTACAACAACAACAACAACACCAGCCTGTAAATTTCCACTGCTGGGCTAAAGGCCTCCTCCCCCTTTTGAGGAGAAGGTTTGGAACATGTTCCACCACGCTGTTCCAATGCGGGTTGGTGGAATACACATGTGGCAGAATTTCTGTGAATTTTGTTACATGCAGGTTTCCTCACGATGTTTTCCTTCACCGCTGAGTACGAGATGAATTATAAAGACAAATTAAGCACATGAATCAGCGGTGCTTGCCTGGGTTTGAACCCGCAATCATCGGTTAAGATGCACGCGTTCTAACCACTGGGCCATCTCGACTCAGTCCAAATATACATGAATGCCTTGTATTCATGTATATTTGGACGAATAGTGAAATATTTTTTATAATGGACGTTATGGTCCCGCTTATAACTCGTCATTTAACAAACTCACTAAATTAACACTCTATTTATAATATATATTTAGTTAGGATATAAAATTTAATAAAGAGTTATTTATTTTAATTAAAAAAGTGTTATTTTAAGTTTATTTAATTTAACTGTTTGTTTTATTTCAGGTAACATTTATTTTATTATATCCAACGATTGGTGAGTTAATTAAAATATGTACATAAACATACATTTTTCAAATACATATATAAAACACTCTTTCATAATACATAGTCATAATGTTTCGTTTCATCATTCTGGATCGAGTAAAGTTATGCCTCCTTATTATCAGTACACCTATAAACGACGGTTTTAAAAAGTACCATTAGTCAGGACAGAAATCCTGATTGCTGTGTTCTAGTTCGAAAGATGAGTGAGCCAGTGTTACTACAGGCACAAGGGACATAACATCTTAGTTCCCAAGGTTGTTGGCGACGATGTAAGCTTGAGCATTTAATGTCAGATGTCAAACTATATCAAGTAATTTATAGACCTGATTAAACTATAGGGAAAGTTTATTAAACAATAAATTAATTTTAAACATAACACGAACATTATTTAAAAGTAATCAATGAATTTGATGGTTATTAATTAATTAAACACAAGCTAATTACAGAGTATTCAATATTTGTTCTACATAACTCACATAGCTACCAAAATATAAATTTAGTCTTAATTAAGGCTTGTACGTCAATGTATTAATTAAGAGACTTTAAATAGAGGCGTCTGTAACGCACCAGCCCACTTCTGGGCAAACAATGTCTTGAAATTTGGAGTATATACACGGTGCTCCACTATGTGCTAAATGCTTTCGGAAATTGAGCCTTACTAGTATCACTTTAAACTGCATTATCTTATAGTAACATTATGGCGGTTAAGTTTTTTATTACTTCTACTATCACTATAAATATATGATAGAATTTTTAAAAGACACATTTATATCTCAGAAAACAAATTATAGACAAAATAAGTTTTTGGTTACGAAAGCGTTTTGTTTTTCGTATTCCATCCTCTAAGCCACGTCAGTTATCTAAATATCAATATTATATCTAGTAATTTGTTTAATTAAGCCAGTATTTAATAAACACGTGGGTATTTCTGAACTTAATTGATCCAACTCTAGAGAAAACCCTTTCAGAATAAATTAGCCCGCAAGACACCATTAACGGGGTCTTATGTTTTGAACATATTCTTTGATTACTAATAGCATTATAGCATATACTACAGCTCGTCTTGAGCACTGGGCACTTCATCTCGTACTCATTTCTTTCTTTTTCACAAGGCTTGGTAAAACAAAAGAGGACTACCTGGAACCACTGATGGTCTGCTGTAACTACAGCTCATTGATTTTTTTTTTATTCCTTACGTCACCAATTCACCACCAACCTTAAGAACTAAGATGCTATTTTCCTTGTGGAACACGGGATCACTCACCCTTCAAGCCTGAACAGAATAGTACTGTTGCTGCTTAAGTAAGCAGTAACGTACGTGATAATTGACTGGTACGTACCAAGACTTCATGTAAACTAAATCTACATCGTCTCTGTTGTAGAAGAACAATCGTAAGAGTTCGAAAATCGTTTATAGTAAAAAAATAAAATAAACAACAACAAAAAGTAACATTTCGAATATGTTTCTATGTGTGGTTTTATTTTCACGTAGGATCATATCAATAATAAGCCATACAATTAATGGAAAGGCACACCATAGCCATAGGCAAACGTCTGCGAAGATGTTTACAAGTATACAATTAGCAATAATTAGCAAACAGAAATATACTCCCTATTTCCACTGCCTCGAATAGAATCCAAGATCAGGAACAGTAGTTGAAACCAGAATTTCCAAATCGAAAGAGAAATTCAACGGAATATTTCTGCACACACACTAAAATTACGTAGCTACTTCAAACATTGCTAGATGAAATCATTTTGCATAAAATACAAGCAGAAATAATATCCAGCTTCTATGACGTCACATCATGAATATCACGCTAATGTTGATAAAACATATGTAGTATTCTATGGTAATTCAACTCTGGCGCTACTACTGGAACTAGAACGAAACGCGATGCCAAAACAACAACAATAACAACAGCTTGTAACTTTCCCAGTGCTGGGCTCAGGCCTTCTCTCCCGTTGACGAGATTAGGAAAATTCCACCACGGTGTTCCAATGCGGGTTGGTGGAATGCAAATGTGGCATAATTTCTATGAAATAAGACACATGCAGATTTCTTCACGATGTTTTCCTTCACCGCCGAGCACGAGATG
This sequence comes from Vanessa cardui, assembly GCF_905220365.1. NCBI lineage: Eukaryota > Metazoa > Arthropoda > Insecta > Lepidoptera > Nymphalidae > Vanessa > Vanessa cardui. Next base: position 526,668 of record NC_061148.1, read on the forward strand.
AATTGCAAACATAAATTAAGCACATGATTATTATTATTTTATTTATCATTTTGTTAACACTACCTACGACGTGACGTACGTAGCTACTGGCGATCAAAGAATACCAGCGTTGAAGCTCATTTAACAATGGTTTCAACACAAGCTGAGTGATTTACCAATTTGGGCATCACATTATTTTTGTCTTTTGTTACTTTATAGAATTTTTTTTATGATTTGTAGGACGTGTATGTCCAAATAAAGATTTATTTGATTTGATTTGAATATTCAGTGCTTGCTTGAGTTTGAACCCGCGATCATCGGCCTGATGTGTTCTAACACTGGGCCATCTCACCTCAATTCTCGTTCGTACACAATCACATCGTAATTAGAATATCCTAGCTAGCTTGATTAACAACGCCCTCATATAGACAGCTGGAGCTTGCACGGCACCGTGACATGTTAACTATACCACACGCCGAGCTTGACATCGTGATCGCTAAACGACGTGATCAACCGCCTGACAGCTTGAAATGAATCCCTTATTGGAAAGAAATATGGATTTGTGTTACTGTTTGTTTAATTAATTTGATTGCAATTTTAAACAGTTCAACAATGTTGTTTTGTGATTAAGCGTTTATTGATAGTGTCATTAATGATGCATGCATGTGCTGAATTAATTATGAAATAATTGTAACTTAAGTTCCATGTTCTCTCTTTTAAAGAGATGTGAAGCTTCTTCCATCACGCTGCTCCAATTATTTTCAGTTTCTTTAAGATGTCATCCTTCAATGCTGAACGTCCTTTATTTTTATAATGCTATCCTAACAAACCTGATAACATTATTAAATTATTATAGCGTCAAATCCAATTTCATCAGAGATCTTGAAAATATTGGAAATCGTGTTGAAAGATTCTGTAACATACATACAGATCAAGTTTAAAAAAGCATGTAAAAACCATAGTCAAACTGTATATGTAAAAATGGCTCTATCTGTCTATCTGTTACACTTTCTAAGTCACTAAACCTATTTTGATAACATTCGATTCAAGGGCGTAAATTAATTTTTAGTTAGTACTCGAGGAAAAAAAATTCAAAATTATTTATGGTATTGTTTGGCGGACGAGTAATGGGATACCTGATGGTAAGGGGTCACCACTGCCCGTAGACAATGGCGCTGTAAGAAACATTAAACATTCCTCACATTGTGAATGCGCCACCTACCATGGGAACTAAGATAAAGTAAAGTAAAGCCTGTAAATTTCCCACTGCTGGGCTAATGGCCTCCTCTCCCATTAAGGAGAGGGCTTGGAACATATTCCACCACGATGTTCCAATGCGGGTTAGTGGAATGCACATGTGGTTGAACTTCAATGAAATTAGACACATACAGGTTTCCTCGCGATGTTTTCCTTCACCGCACGAGATGAATTATAAACACATTAAGCACATATATATATATATATATATATATATATATAGTGGTGCTTGCCTGAGTTTGAACCCGAAATCATCGGTTAAGATGCACGTGTTCTACCAAGTACTGTTGGTTGGCAGTAGAATATCTGATGAGCCGGTAGTAAAAAAGCCCTACCATTAAGTAAACTAAGCCCTACCACCAATTATGATGTTGGTTTGTTTGCTGTGAAGGATAATAAATTTCTGGCATGTAATGATCGTAAATATTGTTTCAAGTTAAATTTAAACAAACCTCGTTTCACTCACCTGATGAGACACATCGATACGTGTCGCCAGCAGACGGACGTGTTGACCCGCGCCGCCCGTCACGTCACGCGATAAAACGTGATCACCACACGCCGTGACAAAGTAATTGACAGTTCGAAATTATATTCGAAGCGGACTTATTTGAAATTGTAATGAAAGCTGTTATGTATTAACTTGTTTTTCTTCTTATATAAAAGTAGTTTTTAACTTGTAAGTAATCCTTACAGCTATAACCTGTCAGTTGCTCACTGCTGGGCTAAGGCCTCTTCTCCCTTTGAAGGAGAAGGCTAGAACATATTCCACCACGTTGTTCAAATGCAGGTTGGTGGAATCCTCAATCCATACTTTCTCGCCAAAACTACTGGTAAGATTTAAATGAAATTTGATACACAAATAGTCTAGAGCCTGAAAAAGGACAAAAGCCATTTTTTTGGAAAAAATGGATAAGACCTCTTTGTACACCAATCATCAACGTAATATAAAGTTAATTTGTAAACATATTCATATTCTGCTAGAGCAAAGCCAAAACAGCTAGTCTTGTATAATATATTACAGCTTGACCAACTTCTCGGCTACAGATTGTTACTACATTTTTTTCGTTCATTTTTCGACAACTTGGGTTGCTCGGGATTTGCGGGTTTATATTAGATCAATGAGGCAAGTTGCTGTTTCTATACTTTGGCAACACTGACCAACTCCTATCATAACAGTAGTCAGATCTGTGTGTATATGTAATCTATTATTAAATAAGATTAGGAATTGTTTTACTCTTATCTGCATTTTTCCAGTGGTCATGTCAATTCAATATTCATCACAGTAATGGCTGTTTTCATAGTCTTATACTAATCTATATTGTATAATCGAGGTTGTACCACTTAATCGATTTATGCAACACTGCAGTGAAGATGATACAGATTACAATCTAAATTATACTTTATCACAAAGAGATAAAGCTCAAATTATAAAAATAGAATTGGTTCCTAAGGAACATGAAAATTCAATTCTAGTTCACGCAACAGTAACTACAAAGGAAAATTAAATTTTAACTTCATCTAAAATCTTTTGGAAATAATTTTGGTTCTTTGAAGGTAATCTTTTAAGGGTATTTAAGTGTGTTATTTTGACTTCACTTTGGATCAAGAGAAAACCAATGATTAAGTAGAGCAGAACTAAATAACAAAAGAGGCAATAATCTAACGTAATTCTATTGTTTTTAAGTGAAATTTCTATTATTTGTGTAAGCGACTTCAAACGTTTATTTTGGTCAGTTTCTCGTACATTTTATAAGCTTTTCAGATGATTAAACTATATTTAAATTATTTAAAAAGAACAGTGGACCTATTCTATAAAAATAAACTCCAAATTCACCGTGAAAAGATCAATAAATGTCAGGAAGTGACATGAAGCATCAAACGCTATTTTGATTATCGCTGAGTCGGTATACAAAATTCCACCAGTGAGTTACGAAGTGAGAAAAACAATCTTATTCATATTCTTCCTTGTTCATATTAAATTGTTAATTCGTGTATTTTATAATCAGTCCACACATATGTATATACTAGCTGTGCTCGCGACCTTTTACTCGTTTGAAACTAACAAAACAAAATATTATTGTAGCCTAAGTTGCTCCTTATTATAAAAGTTATATGCTAGTGAAAGTCCCGTCAAAATCGGTCCAGCCGTTCCAAACATTAGCCAGAACAAACAGACAGACAAAAATTGTAAAAAATGTTATTTCGGTTTATGTACCGTGTATAAACATATGCATTGAGTAAAAAAGGGCTATTTTAATATTACAAACAGACACTCTAATTTTATTATATGTATAGATAATACTAGTATATACGCTTATATTTGTTGTATAAAGCAAAGATTTAATGCAGTCCTAATATAGATCAGGGAAAGCGCGTAGAAACGGCGAGTTAACCTTGTATAATCCTCATTTTAAGCTTGAAGTAATTTCGTCAAATTGATGCGATAAATTTTGGAAAAGACGATCCAGAATGCGTGTGGATCCAATTACAACTCCCAAATTTACAACTTCAGACTTTATATTTTTTTTTATTTTATGGTATAGGTTGGCGGGCGAGCATATGGGCCACCTGATGATAAGTGGTCACCATTACCCATAGACAATGAAGCTGTAAGAAATATTATCTATTCCTTACATCGTCAATGTGCCACCAACCTTGGGAACTAAGATGTTATGTCCCTTGTGCCTGTAGTTACACTGGCTCACTCGCCCTTCAAACCGGAACACAACAATACTGAGTACTGTTATTTGGCGGTAGAATAACTAATAAGTGGGTGGTACCTACCCAGACGGCTTGGCTGACGGTAGGGCTTGCACCTGCCACTAAGTAAATATGATTGTACTGTGTAGTATATGATTGTACTTTTTCTTTTTAATAAATTTCACTCTTCAAAAACCTAAGACAATACAGTTTTAGCTGAGTTGGTAAGAGATGCAGGTCCGACCTGCCAAAACAATTCCAAGCGCCATTTAATGTTCAATTAAGAATAATAGTAATGATTGAAGTTTTAATGTAATCTCTTATCTTTGAGGATAATTTTGAATTGCTTAAAGTATTTAAATAATAACAGATTTACATTTGGGCAGGGATTTCTTTAATAAGTTATTTATGACATTTTATGAAATGTCTAAATGGCAGCAAATTAAATATAATTTCTGTAAACGAGTCTATAATTTTGACCGATTTAAAAAAAGGAGATTATAAGTGCGACGTGTATGTATTTAACATAGTTAGAGTTGAATAATATTTAAGTATGATAATCCATTTTGGCTTCCAAGCACGTGTGGTTATTTTCGTAAGTATACACTTACTTACTGTATGTTTATCCATGAATTTCTCGAATTTCACCCAAAAGTCTAATCGAGATTAGGTACTCTTCATCTTGGGAACAGTATAAGTTTCATTAAAATCGGCCGAGTAGTTTCAGAGATATACGTAAATTACACGTAAAAACATATAGGTAGGTAGTTGTTTAGTAATTATTATTGTTATATTTAGTTAACTGGCTGTTTTAAATATTTAGGTCGGTTTAATTTTTTTATAAATTATAATTCAGTATTCGATTATTATGATAAATAATTAATCGTGTATAGTGAATATATCATTAGTGTAATATCGTAACTAAACGTATACAAACATATAATCGTTTAATATAACGCTCATTACACTGTGATGATAGGTTCAAATAGATTGATATGAACATAGACTTGCGAAGAAATAGAGGTGACAATCACAAGTTAATATTTAATTTTGTAGAAATAAATTCTCAAGAAAAAAAAAAAAACAAATATAAATAAATATCAAAACATGCAATAGCCTGATGATTTAAAGTAAATTCTTCCAGACAACCTCTATTAAAGAGAGGTTACAATTCCTTTGATCATGTTTTTTATCTTCAATCGATGTCACTTTAAATTATTTTTAAAGATATTTTAATAAATTTTTTACTTGCATTTTAGGGTGTTGGTTGTCATGTGTCAAGCAAAAAAGTACCCTATGTCCCTATGTCTTGGAGTTCAAGTTTGCTTCATACCAAATCTCATCATAATCCGTTTAGCGGTTTAGTCGTGAAAGAGCGACAAACAGACACAGCTACTTTTCACATTTTATATATAACAAAATAAATCTTCCGTACTCTTTATATACGTATATAATATTCATAGCTATTGTGTGTATAAGCTGGAACAACGCCGGTTGTGTGTTCAAACGTAATCCTGTAACCGCGTTGGATTACGCCGTTTTAATCTGACACGAATGAATAGGCCTTTATTACAGATTGTTCTCGATCGCTGCTGATTTAAAGTAAAATATATTAAAGATGCTTCAACTTTATTATGTATATATCACGACATTGTATAAAACAAAGTTGCTTTCTCTGTCCCTATATCCCAATGTATGCTTAAATCTTTAAAACTACGCAACGGATTTTGAAGCGACATTTTTAATAGACAGAGTGATTTGAGGGGAAGGTTTTTGTATATAACTCATGGACAATATAGTTGATGTTGATGATTTTAGAAGTTTGTAATGTGATGTAGTAAATAAACAAATTCTGTAGTATATTTTGTATCAGTATTGCACCCTTGCGAAGCGGGGGCGGTGCGCTAGTGTATAACAAAATCAATGCCCCATTTTGTACACCGAATACATAAATTCTTAGATTAAAAAGCAAATGGAAAACATTATGTAACTTATTGTGAAACAATATTTAATTGTATAAAGTGGAAACTAGTTTTGACTGTATGTTTGTCTGTTTCATTTTGATGAAATTGTATAAGAAACTTGAACCTATAGGATAGGCAGTTATGTCCTCCGCTCGAGACAAATGGTTCCGGTAGGTGAAGCAAATAGTTTCGGTGTTAGTTTGTTTATAGAAATAGATAAAAAAACTTTTTTCTTACATAGTGTACTAGCGACCCGATTTGGCTTCGCACTTGTATCATATTATGACCAAATAACAAAAAATCATTATAAATTGTTTCCTATGTGTTATTCTGATGTAAAGCCTATGTTACTTTAAAATGTCATCCAAATCCGTTTCCTTATCGAGTTACACCCTTGTCGAGTTATAGCAGAAAGCAATATACGTCCACAGCAAATGTCCATTAACAGGATTTCACTGCGATTCATCAGAAATTTTGACACGTACAAAAGGTTTACTGCCACATGATCTAAGTGTCTTCTACCTCCCAGTGGAGCACTTACTCTGGGACCTTTGTTAACTGACGTGTAAAGTCGGGTCTACACTGCCATCTCGATGAACACACAGAGAATATTTAAAATTGGAAGCTAAGACTGGGTATCCAGTAATCAAAACATATGTATGTAATGATGTATCTCAATAAATAATCTTTACTAACCTGATTATTATCCATTTTATAGCTTCTGGTTCTAATCAAGATAGTCAGTTCATGATCAAGAAAGGTGCATTAAAAATTAGAAGTGACAATACATAAAATTATTAGTAAAGGATTGTTTATAAACCGTTAAAAACGGAAAGAAAGAGACAAAATGGTCGTGAAACAGAGGGATATAGCGCTTCTTCCTTTTCTGACGATTTATGCCAATTCATTTGAATGAAAGTCGCGTAACAAAATTTCGTTTAAAAAAATGCTATTATTATTTAAGTCTACGCAAAACAAGCTGTAAATTTCGAGTTTTTGATAATGTTAAATTCATAAATGACATAAACGAAATATCTTAGCATTGGAAAGTCAAACCAATCACATAATATTTAAATATAAAATTTACATTGGAAAATATTTTCCAATGAAAATATAATTTATATAATAATACGCTGTGAAATTTAAATTACCGAGACCGTCCAAAAATGATGATAATGTCAGTTCATTACACAGATAATGGGTCGCGATAGTTACTCATGATGCAAGCAGTGCGATAAAAATATTGGACATTTCGAATTTCGAATTTTAATGATTATATAACACTTACAATTTAGGTAGCTCATAGGTTTCAAGTAAATTATTAGTAATATTGGACTCGTCAAACTAGAGGCTTTTATCAGTAGCATCAACGGATCAAATCCAGATGTTCTAAATGATTGTATTGGCATCAATATCAGTTGCAAAATTTGAAATCCATATGACAATTTCAAGTAGATTAATTTTAGAGGATTTGTTTAGAGAGATTTGGATATCTACTGACATGAAGCTTATACTAAGAGTGTATATTTTTTTGTTATTTTGTTCATAATTTATTGGATAACAGAAATTGACAGAATATTGGTAACCATTAGTAGAATTAATAATTCAGTCACCATTAACCTAGAAATTGTCATATAAAAATAATCACTGCTGGAACTAGTCATCTCCTTTTGAGGAAAAGGTTTTGAATGCTACTTGGTTACATACGATAGATTTTCATGAGGTATGTGTATCTTTACGATGTTATCTTTCACAATGCGGACAAGAAAAGAGGAATCTTATACAAAAATTAAGAATTTTAGTTAAGATTTGTATATTTTAACCAGATTGTCCATTTTGTTTGTTAGCTATAGCTTGTGTTCATAGCTGTCAAACCACTATCATATCGGTCATGATTTTTAAACTGATTGCTATCTACTTAAAACCTCTTTCAGTTATCTGATTTATAATCAAATTTAATTGAAATTTTATAACCGACGAATTATTCGTCAATTTAAAATTCGAATTCGAAAAATGTATTAAAAAGTATTTAACGAATTCAGAATTCAGAAATGGTTCCTGTTACAAAAATTTAAAATTTGAAAATAGAATACGACGAAAATATTTTTGTCTAAACCATTATTCGTCAGAACAATCTAGACTTTTCCATTTACAGAAAACATTTAAATTCGAACCAATTATAGACGAGTCAGAACTTATCAGCGTTATTCGTTTCCTGTTCAAAAATGTCCAACTTTCAGGTGACATTTGCAGACATATTTGCAAAGGCTTTTTGAACTCACTCATTTTTATCTATTTCGGCTGCAAAATATTTACAGCCAGCAGCAGTACCAAGTACAAATCTGATATTTGGGGATTTTTATAGTCTGTGTTGGATAGGTAAGTCTGTAAATATATCTCCTAAGCTTTGTCTGCTTCTTGCTGTTAAATAATTTAAATCCATTTTACTTCGATTTTTAAATCGAAAAAAAATAGTGATCAATAAGGAATATTCATCAATACACTTATTGTATTTTGATTTGAAGGCAGTATATGTATAAATTCAATCATACTTAATTGTCATAATCTGTAACTGGAATTGAGGAAAAGAGTAACTGGTGAGTTTCTTGCTGGTTCTTCTCGGTAGAATATTCTTACCAAACTAATGAAGGCTTTGTATTTAATTCAACCATGTAACATGACTTTTTTATGAGGCTATTTGAATAAAGAATATTTTGATTTTAGCTGAATAATTCTTTAATTAAAGTAGTAGTAGTAAATATTCGATTGAAGTCATATTACAATTTAACTAATCTCATAATCTTTACATAGTATAAAACAAAGTCACTTTCTCTGTCCCTATATCCCTATGTCTTTAAAACTACGGAACGGATTTTGATGCGGTTTTTTTAATAGATAGTGTTATTCAAGGGGATGGTTTATGTATATAAGAAATGAACACCATAGTAAAGAAACGCTGATAATTTTAGAAGTGTGCAACGTGATGTCGTAAATAAACAAATTCTGTGGTATATTTAGTATCAGTATTGAACCCGTTCGAAGCCGGGGCGGGTCGCTCGTATCTTTATAAAAAAAGTATTTGTAAAGTTATAGTAAAGTCACCAGTACCTTTACAGACGCTTTGTGTGTGTGTGTGCCTTCGTCGTATCTTTTGTAAAACAATCTCTCACGTTCGTATTTCAAACCAAAACAACCGAAACACAGTAATACGCAATATAGCTAAGTTTAGACAAACGTATACCAAACTTTGTCACTATTAAAGGAGACAGTAAGTTATTCAAATACCGTCTCCTCTTAAGATTAACGTTTGTCAAATTGTCTTCCGACCACAGACTGTATACAATGTCGACTAAAAATAGTCTTAAACAAATGAATTTCTAAGATCAAAAATACAAATTAACTATAGTATCAGGCCGATTAGGTCGTATTCTTTTGTATGTAATGTGAATCTGTCTGTTTGTTACACTTTTTCTTCTTAATCACTGAGCCAATGTGGTCTTGAGCCTCGAGGACAAATATAGGCGACATTTTTACCCTCAAGGGGTAAAGTTTTAGAGGGTTGGAATGCAAGTTTTTGTCACAAAGGTACAAAAGAAGCCGCAGGCCCAGTTACTTTTAAATAAAATTAATCTATTCTAATATTATTAAGAAGATCGATTTAGTTGTGTTTAAATAATTAATTTTGAAATAATAAATAAATTTCAATAATAATTTGCCTAGAAACAACACTGACGATATTTTATTTCAAGCTAGTTTATATCAAAATATTGAAGAACACTTTTCAAAGTGAGTTATTTTTGTTGTTTATCTATTATTTATAGCCAACTGAAACCTCTCTAAAACTCAAGAATACGGTCAGCCTTAATAAATATTTGATAATAGATTTTAAAGTTTGGTAAAAAATACGAATGAGATGTATATGGAAAGTACGGACGAAGCATTGATATTTTAAATACATTTTGTCTATGTATGTATGTATTTTGTACATCAAACGTGTCAATTATGTCAAAAGTATCAAGATCATTTCCTTTTGGAATTATTGGTACTATTTGACAGTTAAGTCTAGCTTGGAGCAACGCGCGCTTATTGGTCAATTGATCAAATCAAATAGCGCGGCTTCCTGTTACACATTTGTTTCTCTTTTATGCTATAGTTTTGCGGACGCACATATAGGCCACTTGATGGAAAGTGATCACCACCGGCCATAGACATTGGTGCTGTTAGAAATATTTACTGTTCCTTGCATCGCCTAATTAAAATGTTATTTCACTTGTGCATGTAGTTACCCTCCAAACCAGAACACAACAATACTGGGTACTGTTGTTTGATTTAATATTTGATCAGTGAAGGGTACCTACTCAAACGGGCTTGCACATACCGCTACCACCAAGTAAAGGAACACATTTTCGTTTCATTTTACAAAATCACTCGCAAAGATTTCTCTTAATAGTTACACAAAAAATATTGCACAGCATTTCTTTTTGTTTTGATTATACAACGTATGCATACGATTTTGTAACCTTTATTATGAAAACATGCTAATACGTATGTACATAATTATAATTTTAAGTAACCCTCGTAAGAAATCATAATTTTAAATTTTAATAAGGTCCAAATTTCAAATCCAGCCACAAAGCCTTTACATACCTTACTAGAAATAAATAAAAATACCGAACTAGTTTTAGTTATTCATTTAAAATTCATAAATAAATATCTACAAACTCCATTTACAAAAGCTTACTAAAGTGTCACTTATAGCGGGACACGGTTTCAGTTTGAAATTAATCTATCTAACAGGGCGCAAAGGATTACGTACGGAACCTGTACCTATTCAATTAAAATCTACATTAGTTTTAGTGTTTAGCTTATCTAAAATTATCTTTTATTAATTGAAATTAAAATTGTAACTGGTGAAGCAGACATTGAAAATAAAAACCTATATAACAATTTCGAAGTGTTAAATGCATTTAGATTTAGCTTAGGAATGAAGTCTTTTCTTAATTTTTTATTACTTATAAACTCAAACTCAACTCAAACTCAACTCAAACTCAAATTCTTTTATTCAACATAGAAGCATTACACTTACTTATTGATGGTCAAATTAAACACTACCGCTGGTTCGGAAAAAGAAAACACCCTGACCTGAGAAGAACCAGCGAAAGAAACTCAGCGGGTCTTTCTTTTGTCAAATTAATTAGATTCATAACATTATAGTAGTAGGGAATCGTGTAAGGCAATCTGGGTAGACAGATCCACTTTCCCCTGTTGACTTCCAAGCAGGATATATTAATTAAAATAAATGTATTAACTAACATGACTTTGTATTTTTTAAATGTTGAAAAAGAGTAACTACTGAGTTTCTTGCCGGTTCTTCTCAGTAAAATCTACTTTCCGAACCGGTGGTAGCTTCACTTAATTGTTAAATGACGATTCAAAAGTGCTTGTAAAACTCCACTTGAATAAAGTTTATTTTGATTTTGATTTTGACTCATACTAGAGATGTTGTGGATGCTAATTTTATCACATCAAAATTTGCAGATGTAGATCTGCTAGTAGCAGAAATTAAAATTTGGAGCATACTTGATGTCAGAACCCTTGACAGATGCGAATATTAGCAACATCCCTTATTCATACTACCACTATTACTTTACTTTTACTTTACTTGTATTATATTCTACCGCCTTTCAACAATACTTAGCATTGTTGTGTTTTATTTTCAACCGACTTCCAAAAGGAGGAGGTTATCAATTCGTCTGTATTTTTTTTTTTATGTTTGTTACCTCATAACTTTTCACTGGGTGGACCGATTTTTTTTTGTTTGAAAGGTAGTGCTTCCCGTGGGGTCCCATTTTTTTATTTTTTTCCGATGATGGTATCCATATGAAAACGACATAAGTCTTAAATTTGCATTATGTATATGCGGGACAAATAGGTGAATAACTGAAAATCACGTTAACCAATTTTGATAATTCTTTTTTTATTATAAAATATATACTTCAAGGGTAATTTGGTGAAAGTTTGGTAAGGTTCTGAGCACAGGATCCATGACAAAGTGACGGAACGGAAGGGAACGGAACAATTCTGAGGAGCACGTTAGCGATACTCGGTCGAATCTTTTATTTATAGGTTATTTGGATATTTGAGTCACCTTCCGTAATGTGGTTATGTTTATGTAATTATCATAGTCGAATATTATAATCAACTAGCTACCCACCCCGGCTTCGCACGGGTGCAATACTGATACTAAATATACTACAGAATTTGTTTATATACGACATCACATCGCAAACTTCTAAAATTATCAGTGTTTCTTTACTATATTGTTCATGTATTATATACACAAATCTTCCCCTCGAATCACACTATCTTTTAAAAAAAACCGCATCAGAATCCGTTGCGTAGATTTAAAGATATAGGGACAGAGAAAGCGACTTTGTTTTATACTATGTAGTGATGGAACTCCTATACGGCTCGCAGTTAGGGTGCGATATGGGGCAGAATTTCTTACTATCTTTAATCAAATTTTGTGTATGTGATGTGATGTCATATGATGTACGAAATATAGTTGGTCTTTTTCAAAGTTTTTTTGCTGAGTTCGATTACAGCTCTTTCGAGGGATCCTTGTAGTTTACGCCGCGTGACGTATTAAATCCGCATTTTCGAAAGTCTATTTTTGCTTTATTCGCAAGTTTCCTTTGAAATTGTCCTCGAAGTAGTTTCTGACTCATATAAACGGAACGCTTAATCTATCCATATTAAAAAAAAAATAGTTAGTCAACATCAGCTTCACTTAAAATCAAAAAATAAATAAAATTTTAACAAAAAGAAAAACCGACTTCAAACAAAACACTATTTTAAAACAAATGAATATGCACGAAAAAGTAATAAAAATAATTGCGTATTCAACATATTTTTTAGAGTCTTCCTAAGTTAAATGAAATGAAAAATATTAGACAACTTAAAAGTCGATTAACGATTATATCATGTAGTTATAATTATTGTTATATTTGGAGTCGGTGTCAGCCAATAAAACCCTGCAGTATATCTATCAAAAAACAATACGAGAATACTTTAACAAATATGTTTTTTACAAATGACCTTTTACACAATAATATACTGGATCAATCAAGGGGCTCGTATCGCTTCTTTCTTTTGATAGTTGGGGCAAGGGCACCGTGGCTGACACCGGCTCCAAATATACCAATAACTATAACTACATGATTTAATCGTTAATCGACTTTTAAGTAGTCTAATATTTTTCATTTCATTTAACTTAGGAAGACTCTAAAAAATATGTTGAATACGCAATTATTTTTATTACTTTTTCGTGCATATTCATTTGTTTTAAAATAGTGTTTTGTTTGAAGTCGGTTTTTCTTTTTGTTAAAATTTTATTTATAGAGGATAAGTTATGCAAGTCAATGTTTCAAGGGAAGAGCAGAGATGGCCTAGTCGTTAGAACGCGTCCATCTTAACTGATGATTTCGGGTTCATAACAAGGCAAGCACCACTATATATATATATATATATGTGCTTAATTTGTATTTATAATTCATCTCGTGCTCGGCGGTGAAGGAAAACATCGTGAGGTAACCTGCATGTGTCTAATTTCATCGAAATTCTGCCACATGTGCATTCCACCAACCTGCATTGGAACAGTGTGGTGGAATATGTTCCAAACCCTCTCATTTATGGGAGAGAACGCCTTTGCCCAGCAGTGGGAAATTTACAGGCTGTTACTTTACTTTACTTTTTTACTGTTTCAAGGGACGTGACTTCTAAGCGAAGGTTCATTGTGCACTGGTGATCTAAGAAGTGGTTGATAATCCTTATAATGCCAATGTTTCTGAGCGGTGATGACCACTTAACACGTTGACTTATTTTCTCGCATGACTATATTTAAACAAAGTATCGAGAAAGCCAATTGGTTATATATTAAAAATGTTACCTTATTGTTAGTATTGTACTATCAAGCCATTTGAGTCGTTATAACTGTAATATCATAATAACAGGGAAATTCTTCGTCACCCCTCAGTAGACGAGAGCCGTTATATGGCTGTTGAGTCACCGTTGGGCAATTTGCATATCGTAACATTACTATTATTTCTTATAACGCGTTAAATGCGCCTCCCTTTTCTTGTTTCAACAAAACACTCGTCCAATTCGTAGCAATATAAATAAATATTGGACAACATCACATACATTACTCTGATCCCAATGTAAGTAGCTAAAGCACTGTGTTATGGAAAATCTTAAATAACGACGGTACAAACACCCATGACATCACAAAGATTATGAACTTTTTCTACATCGATTCGGCCGGGAATCGAAATCGGGACCTCAGAGTGGCGTTCCCATGAAAGCCGGTATACACACTACTCGACCACGGAGGTCATCGAATATTTATTTTTCTGCTATTTGCTTTTATTTTGAACTTGCAATTTTTTTTCATTTTCTTTTATAAATATTAACTACGCGGTTAGGTGGATATCTGAAATCGTTTCGAGGCCACTGACAGCGTGTGAAATCAGTTTTAGATTTTCTAGCTGGCTTTTTCGGTTTCGTAGTGTGAGTGCAAATAAAAGCATAGTCTATTTATACTGAAGAGTGAGTGCACTCACCCTTTGTTAAAATTTTCCCAACGATCATATGTTAACACAAATCGTTACGTACTTGCTTTCAGATTATTAATTCAATTAAGAAGTTTATCTAATCATTATCGTTGTTACAAGTACACACAAACAGGGAGTGGAAGTTTTGTCAAATGCCTAACAGCGAGGTGACTTGAGCAACTCTGAACATACCTCGCTTACCGAGTTATTTGCATATTGAATTAATGTTGTGGAAACATTAGGGAACTCCTTGGTAGAATCTATTAGATACTATTGATTATCTATTATTTGGATAATATCTGTTTAGGTAACTTTCGCCATTAGGTAATAGAGCGTCGGAAATGTTGGAGATGGATTAGAGATATCTACAGATATGTGCACTACAGTAATTTGTTTCACAGATATCTAGTAGTGCTATAAGATACTAGTTATCTCACGTGGCTTCGCTTACGTTTTAGGGGTTGGTTGTCAGGTGTTAGGAATAAGGGTTTGCTTCATAGGAAATGTCACTAGATTCGGTTTAGTCAGAGTAAAAGATCAACAGACAGACAAATTGTAGACTGTTGATGTTCCAAACGTCAAACAACATAAATTCTCTTATCAATATTACCATTCATTGATGGTTGCGTTTAAATCCAAGCAAGCGTCAGAAACTGTTCAGACAAACCAGAAAGATAACTAAATAATAATATTAATCACGGGTCACCCGCGAAAAACCAATGACAGATTTTGTTTTTTTTTTTTTATTTACGGAATAGGTTTCCGGACGAGCATATGGGCCACCTGATGGTAAGTGGTCACCATAATCCATAGACAATGACGCTGTAAAAAATATTAACTATTCTTTAAATCGTCAATGAGCCACGTAACTTGGGAACTAAGTTACTGTATCCCTTGTGCCTGTAGTTACGAGTACACTGGCTCACTCACCCTTCAAACCGGAACACAACAATATTGCGTACTGTTGTTTAGCGGTAGAATATCTGATGAATGGGTGGTACCTACCCAGGCGGGCTTGCACAAAGCCCTACCACCAAGTAAATAAAATATTAAATAATTAAAATAAAAGTTTGTTTAGATTTAATGTCATTGTAAGCTACAAATCATTCTTATTGGCGCTAAAAGTTTTTTTAACAACAGCCTGTAAATTCCCACTGCTGGGCCAAAGGCCTCCTCTCCCTTTGAGGAGAAGGTTTTTGGAACATATTCCACCACGCTGTTCCATTGCCGGTTGGTGGAATTCACATGTGGCAGAATTTGTATGAAATTTGTCACATGCAGGTTTCCTCACGATGTTTTCCTTCACCGCTGAGCACGAGATGAATTATAAAGACAAATTAAGCACATGAATCAGCGGTGCTTGCCTGTGTTTGAACCCGCAATCATCGGTTAAGATGCACACGTTCTAACCACTGGGCCATCTCGACTCTCAATCTGTTCAGACTTATAAAAATCGGCTAACGCTATCAATATATGAGATTAGTATGTAGACATAAGAATACTGACATAGTTTCAAATTTACTTATAGAACATTAAGGGTATATAATATATCAAGTTCCTTGAGTCATTAATGATGCGGTATATAGAACAATTAAAATTAATTGCGCTGGATACAAAAGACGTTTATTCTAAGCAAGGCGAACAAACATTTATACATATTATATCAACCGTAATGAGGACGTATATGAGTTTATTTTTCAATTTTAATAATTTATTTCTGTCGTGTTATGAGAATTCTGAAATCCGAACATTTTTCCAGGAAAATCATAATGGAAGTTATCAGTAATGATTTATTTTTAACAGGCTCTTATTTTATATGACTATGTTACAGGATTCGTTAATGTATTTATGTATTATGTATTCTTACTAGTGAAGGTAATTACGGAATAAATTATACGTGTACTTTGAGTAGGTAGGCAACACTGGATTTTGATGTGCCTAATATTTGTTTATAGTTCTTTGTTATTCGTATTTATTTATTTATTATGCCCATCAACAATTACTACACTTATACGTATTATACATAGAACATTATTATTTTAGTTAATATAAAGTGTGCGACTCTTTAAGACTACCACGGCGTGCATTTAAGATACATAAAACAAGTATATAATTTTTTAGTTAGAACACGTGCATCTTAACCGATGATTCCGAGTTCAAACCCAGGCGAGCACCACTACATATATGTGCTTAATTTGTGTTTATAATTCATCTGGTGCTCGGCGGTGAAGAAAAACACCGTGAGGAAACCTGCATATGTCTAATTTCATCGAAATTCTGCCACATGTGCATTCCAATAACCCGCATTGGAACAGCTTGGTGGAATATGTTCCAAACCCTCTCCTTAATGGAAGAGGAGGTCATTAACCCAGCAGTGGCCAATTTACAGGCTGTTACTTTACTTTACTATAGATTTAACTACATACATTTCATTTGATAAATAAAGCATTAATATTGGACAATTTAGGACAAAATCACGAGAAACTTGGGGATGTCGATAAAAAATTGTCATCATTACATTTATACAACTATAGTACTAGCATTGAAGCAAATATTCTCCTTGAGAATATGAGACCTTACTCTATTGGTTTCTTACTGTATTTATTTACTATAAGTAACAAATAGATATTCATATTCAATATAAGACTCGTGATTTCGTCGAACATAACATGGCTGTTATCATAGCTCCGTAAACGAGAAAAAGGTAAAATATCAAACCGAATCACATTTCAACCGACATATCGCAGGCAATTCCCAATAATTTATGTCGGGCGAGAGACAAAAAGTGTCTACAAATCACCTTCGTTGCTGAGAGGACGATTTCTCATAAGGATTGCCTCATGATAGCGCGTGATGGTTTACGAGCCACCGATAGCTTCGCGGTGGATATATCGATATCAAATACTACCTATGTTTCCACTTAAATTATTGGAAAAATCTAGAGACAGGTTTTTAGTTGTTATTACCAAATGGCTTGGCGTTTAGGGTGATTGGGTAAGAATAGGATAAGAATCTTTGTTTTTAATAAGCTATTTGATAATGCGAAAAATAAATTGTGAATTATTGTAATCAGTGTATATTATGAGTTTATAAATGGTTATTTACTAACGAAACTTGAAAATAATACTTAATTTATTCAAAAATCAATAAATAAATATGCAAATTTTCAAACGTTTGTCACGAGACACAAAACGCTAATGATTGACCGGGCTTATGATGAAGTCACTTGTTAACCTTGCTTTTCTACTATATGTACCACAGATTAAAATACAGCAAAGTGACGTCACCGACCCCATTGCAACGCCATATTGTCCAAGTAGCGTTTTCGCGCTTTATTTGTATATGGAATTTTTATTATGATATTTTTCAGCAAATGTACTAGAAATAAAAAAATCAACTTTTACTGAGTTCCTTAACATCTACTAAATAATATAAAATGGATTTAAAAAAAACAGTCAAATAGCCTATTGTATTGTCAGTGATTGTATTATTCGCACAGAATATTTTCGAAAATGTATGATGTAGATATACAGTTTTTAATTTATGTTTCTTTTGATCAATAATTGATTTGTATGTATTATGTGTATGTTGTTAGACTAGCTTATTTAAACTTTTACACGAAAATTCTGAATATTTTGACGGTATTTCACAAATCGACTACCAAACATATTATGACTTAATCAGAAAAATTACAGTCAATTGTCATAACCAGTTATTAAAAGCCATAAAAGTATTTAGTTCTTTTATAGATGTTGTGGTTTAATTTTTTCGTGTTTCTGAATCACAATATCATTTGTCACAAAAAATATATATAAGACTAGTAATACTCGAACTGAGATGGCCCAGTGGTTAGAACGCGTGCATATTGACCAATTATTGCGGGTTCAAACCCAGGAAAGCACCACTATATATATGTGCTTAATTTGTGGTTATAATTCTTCTCGTGCTCAGGCTGTTACTTTACTTTTTTACTTTCTTTTTTAGTAATACACATTATTAAAGTATTCTGTATTGAGAGCGAGTGGTGTTAGATTCAGACATTCAGTATTAGTAACGTTATGTCACAATTATTTAACTATTCATTTGATAATTGACTCCTGTCATAGAGACCTAATATTTTAAAATCAAATATCTTTAAGAGTTGCGTGATAAGTCGATACAAGCTGAAGCGTCATTGCAAACACATGCACGTATATCTTTGAATATGTATCCAATATATTTTATCCAACACGCACGTTACGACATCTACTAAACATAGCCGGGCTATATATCATAACGGGCTATAAGGCATCTCGTACGTCATGTGTGAAGTGTTACGAGGGTATTTTAAATTAATCGCACATTTGAATCCAATAGGCACAACATTAAGACAATGTTATTAGATAATAATGGTGTGTTCAAGTATTATTGGTTATGGATATTTAGTTTAACTAGCTGTAAAGCATGTGTATGATGTATGTTATGTGCAACTCTTGCAGATCCAAATCAATAACTAAATCTATATTAATATTATAAATGTGAAAGTGACTTTGTCTGTCTGTCTGTTGCTCTTTCACGACCAAATTGCTGAACCGATTTTGATAATATTTTTTTTAAGAAAAGGTTTGCGGACGAGCATATGGGCCACCTGATGGTAAGTGGTCACCATAACCTATAGACAATGACGCTGTAAGAAATATTAACTATTCCTTGCATCGTCAATGCGCCGATAACCTTGGGAACTAGATGCTATGTCCCTTGTGCCTGTAGTTCCACTGGCTCACTCACCCTTCAAACCGGAACACAACAATACTGCGTACTGTTGTTTAGTGGTAGAATATATGATGAGTGGGTGGTACCTACCCAAGCAGGCTTGCACAAAGCCCTACCACCAAGTAAATATATATATATATAAATATAATATTATGAAGCAAACTTGTACTCCAAGAAAGGATCTGTGCTATTTTTTTGCTTGATATATTATATCCAACAACCTAAAACGCGATCAAAGCCGTAGGCGACTACTAGTAGTCTTATAAAATAGCCACAAGATGAGACAGTCACTGACAATCGTTAATATTTCTTACCGAATAAATGAAACCTATGTATCTATCAATCAAAAAGATAACATATAATTTTCAACAAAATATTGTTCAGTCAAGATATTCACTTATTTAAAAAATATCAGCAACGAGAAACAATACACAATTTTACAAAAAGTCAAACTGACGTCACTGAAACCACAGAATCGAAAAGATTTTTCCATTGATATAAAAAGGAAATTTATCAA
Source organism: Vanessa cardui (assembly GCF_905220365.1). NCBI lineage: Eukaryota > Metazoa > Arthropoda > Insecta > Lepidoptera > Nymphalidae > Vanessa > Vanessa cardui. The sequence continues at coordinate 546,449 of NC_061148.1, forward strand.
AAAATAACGTTATTTTAAGCGTTTACGTCTAAATGTGTCAACAAATAAAAGTGAAACTAGAGTTTGTAGACGGGGCTTTTAGAATAACACGGCTGATTAATAACGCAAGTGTCACATTAAACGCAGACGTACATATTTTCAGCGCTAACATCATTATTAATAGTGGGCTCTTCGTATTTTGACAAACGTTTTTACGACGGATATTTTTTATGGGTATACACATACATATAAACTTAGTCTAGTCTACATTTGAAACGTATAAAGTCTTTTCAATATTTATTTTTACTAACAGAAAGGGTTACTAGTTAATTTATTGTCCGTTCTTCTTATAGTATCTACTTTACCGGTGGTTTTTCACATAATTCTAAGCTGAGACATGACGATTCATAATTGTTTTTTTGAGCCTACTTGAGTAAAGATTATTTATCTTTTACCCGCACCACCTTGATGTCCGAAAATCCTCAACAACATGATTTTTAAGACATTTCTGCCTCGCACAACCACTTTGTATAACCAGCTTTCGCATGCGATTTTGCCGAACCAATACGACTTGGGAACTTTCAAGAAATGAGCGTACTCCTTCCTTAAAGGCCGGTAATACACCTGCAAACCTTCCAGTGTTGCAGATGTCCATGGGCGATGGTAATCACTTTCCATCAGATGAGTTTCCTGCTCGTTTGCCTTCCCAAGCTTTGCCCATATAAAATTAAAAAATCCTATGTGCAGAGAAGCATTGTTATTGCGTTGACATTCATAGAGGCAGTGTAGTATCAGCTTTCTGGGTATAACGTCACAGTATCATTTTTGGAATGGCGTGTTTTATCTATAATTAATAACCAATGTATCGATTTATTTAATTAGGTTTAGTATATTATTAGTCTTCGTTGCAATCTGTAAAAGTTTCTTCTGTATTTTTTTAATAACTCGCACCAAAAATACATGTCGCATCAACTTTATACTCATAATACATCAAAAATTTGAAAGTAGAATGTTTTTGTAATGATAGTCAAAGCAACCTCAAAAATTAATACAAACACACAATACTTATAACCAAATTAACCCACACTATCGTAAGAAAAATCACATCGAAACCAAATTCGTAATTCTTGCGCAATTTTTTCATATGTGAAATTGAAGCGACCCGAATTACCACCGTCGAGGCTGTTATGTCGGCGCTGACGTCATTATTTACGTCATCATTTCCATGTTATGGCAGTTTAGGCGTTAACAGGGCGGTGGATTTGTGTTTAGTAGGTTGAATGAATAAAGTTTTGATGTTTTCGCCAGGGAATTGTGGTCTTAGTTATTCTTTATGAGTTTATTTACGTTAAACCATACTCGATTGCTACATTTATATATGATTGATGATAATTCTTCCCAATATGATTCTTATTTTAAAATTTGGAACAGTTGAAATATTAATGATTCATTTGATTTGAGAATTTATATAAAAGGTGGTACGCATATTGAGCTTTGGAGCATTCAACGTAACCAGCCCATTTTTTTTTAATCAACTTACAAATTTTATGCATTTATCTCTCGCTAATCCGTTTGCAAATTTTGGGCTTTAATGAGTTTCTTATAGACCTAATTATTAAAATGTTTCTTTTTTATTTCGAACTAGCCTTTGAAATATTTCCTATAAAAAAAAATCAGTTAAAATATATCTTTGAACATACATAAAAAACTAACAAATTGAGAGCCTCTATTCATCCAAGATGTTAAAAAACGTGTTCCATTTTATAAACTTTCATACAAAAAATGTCAACGCGTACCGCTCATTATAATAAGGGGTAAAAATGATGATCCAAGTTTTGTTTAACGAGCGCTGCAAACTTTTAATTCCGAGGTAATATAATACGATAATTTCAACTTTGCATCCCATTTTTAATCTAGTTGGAGAAGATAACATCTTGTTTGCATTTTTGAGTACATATTCTTTATGGAGCTAGTTATAAGTTCATAGTTACTGTTAGTTATATCCACTGAAGTTTTTACACGAAGATGGATAGATAATGTTAGTCTTTTGAATCGGAACCTTATGCCTCTACAGGATATCAGGAGGTAATTATTATAGAAAATCGATTGGATGGTCTAGTGGCTAACTTACATGGTCGCAGATTTCAAGGTCCGCAAAAACTCCAAATAGGTTAGGGCTTTTTTGAAAAAGACTGGTACTATTTAGTTATACCAAAAAACAGCTATTCTTGGTCTTTGTTGTATTATGATTTAAAGAGTAGAAATTCAAGAGTTTCTTGAAGTATTTAGACTAAACTTTTTGCAGTCGAATCTGATTTGCTATTATTTAGATAATTAGAGTTATGAATATATAGAAAGAGCACATATATTTTCGAACACATTTTGGTAGTTGGGATGGTTTCCCAAAAATTATGGTGCATTAACAATGTAACGAATGGTTAATATTTCTAAATGATGACCATTTACCATTAGGTGGCCTATATTCTAGGCCGTATTATTATCAAGTCCTTGTAAGCAGATATCAGTCTTATTCATCAAATCACAACACAAGACCATATATCTCTTTAGCTATTAAGCCCGTTGCAAGTTATTGGTCCCTCAAGGCTCGTAGCGTAAAGCTATCGCGAAGGCAAAGAAAAGTAAAGAAGGCAACAAACAAATGAAAAAAAAGTAACATGCTTGGCTTTGTAATATTAGTATTTATTTATAGTGTAACTAACCCGTCCCGTCTTCGAACAGGTGTTATGCTGATACTAAATATACTACATAATGTCTGTATATATTGTTCACAGTTTTTCAGTCATTAGACCGCTATGTTCCTGTATTTGAAATCCGTAATACTTTCGAAAATATTCATTTAAATTTCATACTACTCTATCTTAATCTAAGATCTATTTTAAGGTGAAGAATACTAGAGTACATTCTTTTGATCTATCTCGTAGGGTTTTGCTAGCGTTGTTATCAGTGTTTCTCTACTGTATTATGCATTTATTATAATATATAAATCTTTCTCTTAAATCTGTTAAAATAACTGCATAAAAATCCTTTTTTTAATTGTAAAGATCTAAGTATAACTAGAGACAGACTTTGTTTTATACTATGTAATGATGATGATATAGTTGCCAATGGAAAAATATATTACACATACTTTAAAACTTGTATTAAATAACAAATATTATTACATAAAGTTGGTACCAATATTTGTGAAATTGGAACAAATTCACAAATCAATCTTTACATTGGACGATCGCGAGTAAATAAGAAAATACTCAGCGCATCCATAACGAAGTTACCACAACAGCGGTACAAAATTTACTTCAGATGTTGGCTGCATTTCAAACAAATTAGCTGATCTTTCCTTGGCTGGTTATATCAAAAGTTTTCAGTTGAGTTAGCTGAATGTAGTTTTAACTTGGTTTAATGATCTTGTATCCTAGTCGGGGTTCTAATATGATTAGGAACAGTTTAAGTGTTGACATGCTGGTAATTAGCAGCCGAATGGTTTTAAGAATAGCCCTTCTGGGTAAGAAAATATAGAGATTAGACAACATCACATACATTCTGATCCCAATGTAAGTAGTTAAAGTACTTGTGTTATGGAAAATGAGAAGTAAAGACGGTACCACAACACTCAGATCCAAGACAACACCTAAAACCAATGAACCCCTTCCTCATCGACTCGGCCGGGAATTGAACCCGTGACCTCGGAGTTGAACCCATGAAAACCGGCGTAAACACTCGACCACAGAGGTCATCAAGTACCTATATTCTACCCCTAAGCAACAATATTTGGTAGTTCTGATCTAGTTTAAAGAGTGACCAGTGTAACTTAAGGTATAAGGAGTATAACATTTTAGATCCCACGTGTGTTGTCTAGGCATGTGTGTGTGTAGCTTTAGGATCAGAGTGATGTATGTGATGTTGTCCAATATTTTAATTTATTTATTCAAGATCGTGTCGATTATTATAGAACATCTATCCTCTAGTAAATAAAATTCTGTAAAGCAACATAAGATGTCAGAATGTAAGTTTAACCCTTTCAGATTCCACGGCTACAGACCGTAGGCGTTTCTTGTTTAAAACGAGAGTGTGAATTTGACCCCAGCAGAACTTTCCGTGTTGCGAGTGAAAGTTTTAATTTGCTGGTTATGTACAGTCAGCGTATTATGCATGTTAAGGATTTTGTTTGAGTACAGTTGGAAACAAAAATGATTTAGCGATTTTGACGTTTATTTTGTTTTCATTTTTAAGTAACTTTATCCGCGTTATATATTTTATTTATTGTTACTTTGATTTTAACTTTGAATTGTTTGTTTTTGTGCTGTCTACTTCTAATATTTACTGAATATTAAAGCTGTACCTCATGTAGCTTTAAATAAATTATTTAATGTGAAAAATTTATTACCTGTTATGATGTATGATACATGTCGAAACAACTACTAATGAAATTGAATATCGAAGTTAACTAAAGATTGAAATTGTCTTTGAAAATCAGCTTATAGTCTTGATAAATTATCTGGGTAAATACAGATAGCAAAACATATTGTGGAGCTATAAAAATACCAATCATATGCAACTGGAATAAATAAATTCATTAAAAGACATTTATTTAATTTCTTTTGCTGACCCTACGAATGAAATATCAGGAATCCCCTTCAATATACGGCGAGACGTGATTAATACGAGTTGTTTGCAGTTCAGTGAAAAATGTTAACTTCGCAAAGTTTTCACCTTAATATATGTAGTCATCTTTGCATTTTAAATTCCCCAAGCCTCGCTATATGTTAGAGAGACTATTTAATTTTAATATTAAAGCAATTTTCTCATCTCGCCATTATTTATTTTGACAGCGTTTGAATAAAATGTGTGTTGAATTTTGTTTGAGATTTTCAAATCGAAATATTCTATATTGTACTTCAATAAACATACATATACATCAGTCATGCTTAAGAAAGATGCTCAAGAGATGCTTTATTGCTAAAACAGTGATGTCTTCCAGGCAACCTTAAGGTAGAGGAAAGAAACTGATAAAAAAGGGTGTGCATAGCTGAGATAAACACAATATATAAATATTTACAATGAAAATAATGTATAGTAATTGATATCTAACAATAAGAAAAATATGCACATATAGTATGTATATATTTTTTCTGCTTGGGTGATTCTGGATTACGACAACTCATAAAAGTATATTGAGTCATCTAAGTCACTGCTCCTTACATTTGGTTTACCATTTTACAATTTTATGCTATTATTATGTTAGCATATGGGCCAACTTATGGAAAGTGGTCACCAACGCCCATAGACAATGGCACTGTAAGAAAAATTAAGCATTCCTTTCATCGCCAATGCGTCACCAACCTTGGGAACTAAGATGTTATGTCCCTTGTGCCTATGGTTATCTGTTATTCTCAATTTTACTTATTATCCAAACCAATTATTTCTGACAGAGGATTAATACGTTTTTCAAGAGCTAAAGTTATTAATAAACCCAAAACATTGTTTTGCTCTCGATATTTGAAAAACGGAAGTATATTTGCTAATTAATAGCAAAGTATTCCAATATATATATTTAATAAGGAAATAGGATGTTCTTATATTAATATGTAAAATTAAAAATAAACCTTTTATTTAGTCTCCTTTTAACAATAATATCAGCTTAAAAACAGAAGACTGTCAACATTTTTAATTATATATGGATATAGAGGAAGGGGACGATCGAAGAAACGGTGGATCGATTTTGTGAAAGATGATATGGCAGAAAAGAAAGGCAGGCAGTAAGGCAGTATGGAAGAAGAAGACATGGCGCGCTGACCCCAAGTAGATTGGGATAAGGGCAGGAGGATGATGACGATGGCAAAGTTTTTAATTAATTTGAAGAAATTCTTACACAATTCGTAAACAGTCAAAATCCACATGTTAGTATTGCTTTTTAAAATAAATTTTATCACGTTGTGACACTTAATTCGATGAAATATTTTTTGGTGTATTTCTGGCTTCATATTAGTAGTCTTTTTCTGAACCCCTAGCTTAATTTTCACGATTTCCATTCGTGGTTAAGACGTGAAAACTAGCTTTCGAATTTTTAATAAGCGCAAGGATATAGCACATTTAGAAATATGTTTAAAACCATTAAATAGCACAAAATATGAATCACACAAAGTCCGACGAGTTTATGGACATAAAAATATTATTTATATTTTCAAAATGGCATCTGTATCATATTTCTGCTGCTCGCTTCCGGAAATGACGTGAAGGATGGATCTTGTTTTGTTACTTTCCTTTGTATTTTAATGGGGATACTTGGGTAGTGGAGGAAATGGGGCTTTATATAAATAATGATTTTTCAGCGTTGTGTTATGAAAGTTCCAGCTATTCTCGCAAATTAATTATGGTGATAACTAATCCTTGCATGACTGGCTGGGTATATTCGGGTACCATCTCAAGTACTCGATCAAGAAAAAGGAATATACTGTAAATGTCTCATTTCTTTCTTTTGAAACTTCCATCGTGCTAACTAGATTGTTTAGTCATCAGCATTTTTTTCTAGATTCGAATTCATAGCCCACATGTATCTTGTGCACTATAATTTCCTTTGCCGTCTTTGAGATTGACTGACCTAGCCAAAATTCAGCGACCAATTCACCAAAGTTACAAGTTTACATCCTCTGGGATGCACCATTGGGATTTCCACCAATTCTAGAAAGAAATTTATTTTGAAATCTCTAAAATATAAAAAGAAATTCTTGGACATATTTATCTATCATTTTAAATTGGAGAAACCTTTATGGTTTAATTTGATATGATATTAACGTAGGCTTTGCTGATATTTTTTATCTGTATCCGTCTTAATAATTAAAAATTGAAGATCAAATTTCTAAATATTGTCTATTAAATGACATAAAATAAACTAACATAAATAAAAAAGAAATCTTACTCAGACATAACATTATTTTTAGATAGCGCAGCTGGTTGGAAAAACATATTTCTGCCCCAATATATCAGTGTCGGTCAAGAAATACAAAAAAGAAGGTATTATATGTACAAAGATAATATTTTAACACTCAATCAAACTCAAATTCCATTATTCAACATAGAAGCATTACACTTACTTATTGATTGTCAAATAAACACTACCACCGGTTCGGAAAAAGGAACACCCTGACCTGAGAAGAACCGGCGAAAGAAACTCAGCGGGTCTTTTTTTTTTTGTTATAATTTTTTGTCAAATTAATAAGGTACATAGTAGTATATGATTAGAAATAACCAGGAGGCGATCGTTTCATTCCCAAGGTGTGCTATCAAACATAAACTCGCTAATTGTATAATAACCTTTTGCACACAAGCGTTTCTTAATAATTTTTTTAAATTTGGCAACAGAAGCATTTTGAACGCTTTCTGGGATCCTGTTGTAGAAGCGTATACATTGCCCCACAAAAGAGTTACTTACTTACTTACTGCCTATGCAGTCGAGTAACAGGAGTAACAAGATTGTGTTTGTTCCTTGTACCAATGTTGTGAGAATCACATTTTCTCATAAAAACATTAATATTTTTCCGGATATACAAAACATTAAAAAACTTTCATAACAATTCATCTTCATATATATCTAGATATTCTAAGTTACAATTCTCCAATGTAAAAATCCACCGAATAAACTGTCTTTATTCTCGTCGCCTGTTCACGTTTCATATGACCGTCATTTCCCATCTGTCAATGAAGACATCAATTATTCTAGCACGTTTTCAGAATAACTATGGAACTCTCCGTTTCGAAATGCTCGACCTGGCCCAGTGGTTAGAACTCGTGCATCTTAACTGATGATTGCGAGTTCAAACCCAGGCACCAGTGAATATTCATGTGCTTAATTTGTGTTTATATTTCATCTCGTTTGTGGTTAAGGAAAATATCGTGAGGAAATGTGCATGTGTCTAATTTCATAGAGATTCTGTACCATGTGCATTTCACGAACCCGCAATGGAACAATGTTTCAAACCTTTTCCTGAAAGGGATAGTCCAGCAGTGGGAAATTAAGAGGATCTTAATGAAAAAAAATATGTCTTGTTTTCTAGTAGGGCTTTATTTTAAAGACTACAAAATATTCATTATTTCATACGATACAGTGTTAAAAATAAAACGCTGTCTACTCAGATTATTGTTGGTTCAAGCTGGAACGTAGAGTAAATTATACTAAAATATTTGATATTAAGTGTTAGTAAAGTTTTATATTTCATTTACCCTCTAACTTGGTACCTTTTCAGTAAACTAATACGTGGTATTAAATATGAAATTATTTATTGTAAGATTTTTTTTAAAAATATTTAATAGTGGTAGGTTTGGGTTTAGGAAGAGATGGAACCAAATTCAAAATGAATGAACTGAATTGTGATATATAAACAAGTGTAATACATAACGCTTGTATTTTATGTCATAATACTTTATAAGTATTTATACATATATAATAAAATTGGAGTGTCTGCTTTTTACTTAACGAATATGTATGTATACACGGTGAATATACACACATTTTTTTATCATATTTGTCTGTCTGTTTGTTCCGAGATGAGTCGAGATGGCCAAGTGGTTAGAGGGCGTGCATCTTAACCGATGATTGCGGGTTTAAACCCAGGCCAGCACCGCTGATTCATGTGCTTAGTTTGTCTTTATAATCACATCGTGAAGAAACCTGCATGTGACAAATTTCAAAGAAATTCTGCCACATGTGTATTCCACCAACCCGCATTGGAACAGCGAATTTACAGGCTGCTGTTGTTGTTGTTGTTGTTGTTCCAACTTATCTCTTAGCCGGTTGGACCGATTTTTGATATTTTTAGAAGTTTCTAATGTGATATTGAAACAAATTCTATTATTCGTATTGCACCTTTGCGAAGTCAAGGTATACCATATATATCATAATTCGTTATAATTACAGTTACTTTACACCCTAACACGAAATTTGTATTTAAAAAACAAACAATCTGTTTTAAAAACAAAATCACATTTATAAAAGCCTGTATAAAGTGTAACGTACACCCGTTATGAAAGTTGAGGGAAACTCGTCAAATAAAAGCAGGTGTTGTGGACAAACGCGTCGGGATTGACGCGGGCAATGTTACGTGTACTAATTAGTGTTGAACAAACAAACAAACATACAAAAACGTAAACAGCCGCTTTGTTCGACGTAATGAGATATATTCGTCGGAAATTTCGTCTGTGACAGTTCAAATTTCGACATATTAAATGTCGACATATGAAGCGAAATTTAATTTCATATTTTTCGCTCGAAATTCAAACGCGATATTAAATGTTAGAGGTATTTATAATCTTTGTGTATAAAATAAAATATACGTGATACGTTTTATTATAAAAAGTTTTAAATTTCGAATTTTGATTAAAAATTCCATTAAAAAAAAGTGCTGGCACAGTAAGATCTATCACTCACATAAAAATTAAATGTATACATACATACTTAAAATATATACAATTATGTACTAAAACTAGTTACTGTATAAATATTGAACGCGTGGAATGGTGGCAAGAATGCTAGCAGCATTTCGCCGTTGAATCGCAATTCCGATACTCTTTGCAAAAAACGAATCAGCCCTCCTGTCACCAGTGGAGGCAATGAGGCGAGGTGTTATACTTTTGATGAATATACATAATATTATACTCATACTATATATAATATACATTGTCGACCTCCGTGGTCGACTGGTGTGTATATCGGCTATCATGGGTACGCCACTCCGAGGCCCCGGGTTCGATGAGTCAATGTAGATTATCATTAGTTTTCTATGTTGTCTTGGTTGTGGGTGTTTGTGGTACCGTCGTTACTTCTGATATTCCATAACACTAGTGAGTTAGCTACTTACATTGGGATCAGAGTAATGTATGTGATGTTGTCCTATATTTATTTATACTTTATATGAATTATTACATCACATAATGTCGTAGATATGTTTTGGGTTTGATATGCTTTGTTAATTAATCTTTGTTAAACTTTAAATGAAATGACATAAAAGTAATGGATCCATGACAGGTGACAGCGACATTTAAACCACCCACCCAACACGTTTTTGTAGTCAGGCAACTGATGGTAAATGGTCACGAATAGATATGACAACGCAAGAAATATTAACTATTCCATACGTCGTCAAAATGCCACCATCATTGGGAAAGGCAAATTTTACATTATTATTTTCTTGGTGGTAGGTTTTTGTGCCCGTCTGGGTGGTACCCAGTCATCAGATTTTCTATCAAACAACAGTACTCAGTATTTGTAGTGTTCCGGTTTGAAGGGTGAACATAACATCTTAGTTCCCAAGGTTGCTGGTGCACTGACGATACAAGGAATGGTTAATATATCTTAATTATCAATGTGCGGTGGTCACCACTTACAGTCAAGTGGCCCAAATGCTCGTCCACCAACATAAAAAATAGAGCACAAAGGGGTAGATATTTTTTTCTTAGAGATATAACAATATCTCTTTGCCCATAATTTTATTAGCTTACACACTTTCCTAACAGAAATACGAGAATAACTAGAGGTTGCTATAACCCAGACTTGTGTAAATCTAAATCAGACCGCAGACAAATTTAACTTTGCCACTTAATAAATTCAAAGCATTTGTAAAAAATACATTACTACTGCCTGTTCCTATGTATTCTTAGATGTTTTCATCGTCAAGTAGCAATAATATAAGCAATAATACTTTTGTGTGACCCAGAGTAACTGCAGGTACATCTTAGTTATGGGAACTATGGTTGGTGGTGGTCCCAATTGCTTAGATCTTTTAAACTACACAATGGATTTTGATGCGATATTTTTTAATACACAGATTGGAAAGGAAGATTTTTATGAGTAATACATGGACAATATAGTAAAGAAAAACTGATGATTTTAAAGTAAAGTAACAGCCTGTACATTTCCCACTGCTGAGATAAGGCCTTCTCTTCCATTTTGGGTTTGGAACATATTCCACCACGCTGTACCAATGCGGGTTGGTCAAATGCACATGTGGCAGAATTTCGATGAAATTAGACGCATGCAGGTTTCCTCACGATGTTTTCCTTCACCGCCGAGCAAGAGATGAATTATAAACACAAATTAAGCACATACATATAGTGGTGCTTGCCTGGGTTTGAACCCGCAATCATCGGTTAAGATGCACGCGTTCTAACCACTGGGCCGTCTCAGCTCTGATGATTTTAGAAGTTTTTAATGTGATGATTTAACTTTACAAATTCTGTAGTATATTTAGTATCAGTATTACACCCGTGCGAAGCCGGGGCGGGTTGCTAGTCCAAGTATAAGCGTATCAAACGAGATCGGACGTTGCGATAAACGAAGCCTGCCGTCCATTTCGTGGGATTACTTAGTTTAAGTATTCTTATTTATACTGCAGTATCTGTCCGGTATCGGCTGGGAGATTGCGAATGAAATATTGAAATGTATTGAATCTAACAGTCCACGAAATTTCGACTGATATACGGTGGACCAAATCGATTCTGACAACCTTGCGTTTTATTCCGTCGGTGGATAAAATTCTGACAAGCAAATATTTTGTCATCTCATAGGAATTCATTTAAAAAAATAAGCACAATTGTTTGCATGTTTTGAGTGCGATGATATCATTTATTTTTATTTTTTCTTGATGATAATAATGTAATAATGATCGGTCAGTTTAGTCTTAAGACGTGATAGCCTAATAAGGTGTTACTAGGTAGGCCTTTGTCGTTGTAAGCAAGGCCGTCTGGGTAGATCAATCCACTAGTCATATATTCAACCTTCAAACAATAATACTCAGTTCCAGTTTGAAGAATACGTCAGCTGTTATAACTAAAGACAACAAGGGGCATAACATCTTAAATACCAAAATTGACGACACATTAGGTTTTTAAGGAATGATAATATTTCGTACTGCGCCAATATCTACCAATGACAGCACTTATCGTGTGAAATAAAACCTCTAATCTATTAAAAAAAGAAACAAATGTTACATCAGACTGTAACAGTTTATTTTGGCAACACAAACGAAACTAGCCGCGAATCTGATATGAATTCAAGAATGGAATCCTTGCATCTGACAGAGTTGAGATATCGACACATCGGTCACATTCGATTCCGCTCAATACACAGAACTGCCGCATCCTTATTTATGCAGCTTATTCCAGCGTCGAGAGCTGTTCACAACAGCTATATTTGTGGAATGATATTTTACAGCGGAATAATAATAATAAAATAAAACGAATACAAAAAATGTGTATTTTCGACTATTAACAAGAGAAAAAATACATGGATGTAAGTTTCACAAACACCTTCGCAATTACAGTTGACAAGATTAATTTTTATATAGCTTAAGATTCAATTTGTTCCTAATGTAATAACATTGTATAAAAAAAGTCGCTTACCGCTGTCTGTCCCTATGTATGCTTAGATCTTTAAAATTACGCAACGGATTTTGATGTGTTTTTTAATAGATAGAGTGATTCTAAGGGAAGGTTTTTGTAGATATAAAATACAAAAATAATACAGTAAAGGAACAAGAAAATATTTGTAGTATATTTAGTATCAGCTTTGCACTTTGCAGCCGTGCGTAGCTGGGACGCGGTAGAATTTAAATCAGTACCTAGTTACTATTTTATACGAACAATAACATTACCTTAGATCAAAATCCTTTAAGTTATTTATATAATACGACCAAATCTTTTTTTAAACATTTATAACAGAAAGCCTTAAATTAAGTAGATGAACCCTTCCCAGTGGTTAGACCTCGTGAATTTTAATCAACGATTGGCAACAAGTACTTTTGAGTTTTCGGGTGTTAAATTTGTATTTATTATTCACCATTTATATACGTAGTAAGATACTCTGCATTCACATAGTTCTTTAAATCTTCTCAAGAGCAGACTTTTGACCAGCAATGTGACATTTAGAGGCAGACTCTCAAATAGGCCACGTTGGTTGTACATTGACCATCAGTGTACCACCAATCTTGGTAAGATATTATATCCTTTATTCCTGAAGCGACACTGATCCACTCACCCTTCAAACCAAAACACAATACTACTAAGTACCTATAACTAATATCAGAATATATTATGAATGGGTGGTATCCTAGTTGACTTTCAGCTTTAAGCCTGGCGGTAGGGCGGTAATGCGTTTGCTTTAAATCCGTGTTGTGACCTAAAGTTAGCAACTAAATGACCTAAGTGATCCTTAACAGAAACAGCACACATCTATTCAGTTAATCGAAGCGTTGGCGACATAAATAAGTATCGGGCTTGACTTAATGGGCTCGTATGTCGCGCGATCCAATTGATACTTCAATACGACCTCAGTCGAGTTACGGGTACAGCGGTTTTCATGGGTACGCCACCCCGAGGTCCCGGGTTCGATTCCCGGCCAAGTCGATATAGAAATAGTCCATTAATTGTCTCTGTCGTCTTCGGTCTGTGTTGGTACCGTCGTTACTTCTGATTTTGTATAATATTAGTGCTTTAGTTATTTACATGGAGATATGAGTATTTTTTTTTATGAAATAGTTGGCGAACAAGCATATGGGCCACCTGATGGTAAGTGGTCACCATTACCCAGACAATGACACTGTAATCTATCCCTTAAATCGTCTATGCGCCACTAAGCTTTGGAACTAAGATGTTATGTCCCTTGTGCCTGTAGTTACACTGGTTCACTCACCCTTCAAACCGGAACACAACAATACTGAGTACTGATGTTTGGCGGTAGGTTTTATCACAATATACAACTATAAAAACAAGTTTTACCGCGACATGAAAACTTGGATGTTTTTGAACGTCGAAGGCGGTTAATCACAACGAAACTTCGACTATTATGTCAAGCGGTTACGGATGATTGCCAAAAAGTATCCGAGTTTCTGGATTAGCCGCCGATTTATGTAGCGTTGACGGTAATGTCTCGGATAATATTCCGGACGTTTCACGCAACAACTGATTTCGGAGTTTAACGCTGTTGTGATCTTTTTATAAACGAGGCATTTATCATGTCTTTTGTCTAAGTAGCCTATACGAAGCTACACATACGCACACATGTATAAGAAAGTCCACACTAATATTATAAATGCGAAAGTAACTTTGTCTGTCTCGCTATCATGCCAAAACGACTAGTCCGATTTAAATGAAATTTGGCACACAAATAGTCTAAAGCCTGAGAAAGGGCATGCTTTTTAATTGGAAAAAGTATTGTTAACAAAGAGGTCTTATATCAATGTAATATTTTAAGTTAGTTTATAAATACAATCCCATTAAATCGCAAGCACACATCTAGTAAAATAATTTAAAAGTTAAGTTCTTTTTTTTGGAATGATTTCTGTTTCTTCTTAGTTACCGTCAAAATAGTAAAACTTGGTATTAATGTAAGCAGCAGAGGCAGAAATGGAGGATCGGAGTAAGCTTAAGTAATAATAGGTATAAAGGACAGAGGTATATTACAGGAACAACTACTGTTTCATTGGTATAGGTGCATAGATACAAGGCCACTGAGCCGATAGATTGGTCTTGTATTTTTCTGACACATAATTCTGGAAGTTGGTAAAGTGTGTACTTCTATCGAAATCACGTAATGCCATTAGTGTTGCGCCTGAACTCTTTACAATGGTGTTTAATTTGTAATCCTATCGGAAAATAAGAGTGAAAGAATAGAGACCTCACTGAAAGAGAAAGAGAGGCAGAAGAGCTGTTTCCGTACATCTATACACCCTTGTGCACTGTACTATAGGATATATTAGTATGTTAGGATGTCTTAATTAATTCGTCTCTCTTTAGATTTATAGCTGTGATCGTAATCGGTCAGGACGACATCTTCAGCAACAGTGTTTCTGACGTCGTCCTGACCAAACTTCGATTACAATTCACTTAAAAACTCAACTCAAAAATCTCATATACAGAACTAGCGACCCGGCTTCGTACGGGTGCAATACTGACACTAAATATATTATAGACTTTGTTTTTCTACGACATCACATTAGATACTTCTAAAATGATCCAGTGTTTGTTAACTACATTGTTCATGTATTATATACAAAAACCTCCCTCTTGAATCACTCTATCTATGAAAAAAGAACATCACAATCCGTTGCGTAGTTTAAATGATTTAAGCATATATTGGGATGTAGGGACAGAGAAAGCGACTTTGTTTTATATTATGTAATGATGTTACATTTGTCTTTACAATTAAAAATATTAATCAAACCGTTCAAGCAGCAAGCCTCACTAAAATGCGTAATTAAGAACCGTTGATACAAGTCCTGTTTTAGAGGTCAGAATTGAGTTACCAAGTTACAATCGTGTGTGAAAATGAACAAAGTTATATAATAAAAAACTCGTTCAACAAAAGGTTGTGTTTCTGATTTGAAAAAGTTTTTTTTTCGCTTTACTTTGTTAAATTTTCTTAGTAGATATCATTATATGTTATATTATTTTAGATCCATACTGAAACATAGTAGCAAGAGCGTCATCGTTACATAATAATTTATGATCCGTAATGAAACATAGTATCAAAAGCGTCATCGTCATATAATAACAGATTATACTTTGTATGAGCACTATATTTAGTAGAATATATCATAATTACATCCGTGGAAAGATCTTTTATAAAACCGACTTCTTAGAAAACTACAATCAATATAAATTAAGAAGTAAAAGTTTCCATTAATACTTTTAATTAAATTTTTAACGATGGATATAATAACGTTTTTATTATTTTAAATGTCATACTTGCCTTATAATACACGAAGATTTTATTGTATACCATGACTTGATAAAAAAAAGGCCACCTGATAGTAAATAGTCACCAGTGACCGAAGAAATTGGCATCGTAGGAAATATTAGCCCTTAAAACGCCAGTACGCCACAAACCTTGGAAACAAAGATTTTAAATCCATTGTGCCTGTAGGTGCACTGGCTTACTCACTCTAGAAATAGGAACACTGCATTGCTTGGTATTGGTGCATACACTAACCCTTACTACCAAGTTGATGGTTTGATGTCTGTAAAAGACCAGGAGGCTAATTGCAACTAAATTTAATGATTAAATTCTAATTAGGTTAGAAATTATCGGCAATAACATTGTATAAAGCTATTATAATAATTTATGTTTGGACTATGAACAAAAATATAAAACATACCTAAGAGATAGACGAATGACTCCAAATGAATATGATTCAATAAAATGTCTGCCCATAATTGAATGTACGATAAATAAACGTTTTCGTACATTCAATCAACCTTTCAACTGCCTCTTCCAAATATAAAACTACCTTCTTATAAATATATAAACAAAGCAATTCATATATAATATTTTTTATCGAAGCACCAAATAATCGGTCATCTAGGTATCATTATTTAAAGAAATATACACTCACAATACATATAAATTGTACCATGTTAAGAATTCTTTTATCTTGTTAATATTGTGTACCTCAAGGAGCTGAGATGGCTCAGTTATTATAACGCGTGTATCTTAACGTTGGAGAGGAGGCGTTATCCCAGCAGTGGGAAATTTACAGGCTGTTACTTTTTTTTACTATTGTGTACTTCATTAATTATTATTTTAATATTTTATTATATCAAAGCAAAACAATAAACAAGACAATTACGACTAAGTTATCTTTTAATATCAGTCGCTTTAACTTAAGACTCTTGAAATAGAAATCATTCTTTTGAAATAAAGATAAATGTCTCGCAATTAGCTTAACGGCTTATTTTCATTTAATATTTATAAAACTGTCTACTTCGTCTAGATATTCCGCTCGTACCGAAACTTATAACAAAGGATACTCAGTGTAATTGGTGACAAATAATTGCGAAAACATTTCAAAAGTTAAATGACCTCTTACAAGCCACTTGCCTCCTCGAAATATAGTTACTTTTCAACTAAAATTCCCCAATAAATATCTGTCACATTCGACCTTTTAAAAACTATAGCAATAAAAAAGAAATATTCCTGAGAAGTTCACCCATAAAAGTGCAAGTCTGTAATTGGCCGACGTTTCGCCGAAAATTTATGTGACGTTCGGCGTTTTTCGGCAAAAGTCGGTCGTCTTCGGCAATCTTGATTTGAGAAGTTCTAGAGTCGAGTCTTGAAATTTATGGCTCGGAACCACCTTGGAGTATTTTATGATTGGTCCAACATGGATATGAATATCTAACAGCAAATTTGCTTCAAATTATAAACTTTTGTTTTTCTTATTTTAGATTTTATTTTTTTCCTGTTTATTTTGTTTTGAAGCAGTCAATAAATCCTGCATATACATCTGAAAAATAGTAATTTCTCTCAAAGCAATAATACTTCTTAATTCAAATTCAACTCTATCCTGTTGTGTGTGCTCTTAAAGTAAACAATTATTCCATAAAAATCTACTTCTCTGATTCTTTTAAATTTAAACAAACTAAAATTTCGAAACAAATCAGGAAATCTAATAAATTTCCAAATTCAAAAAAGGCAAAATCTTGTTTACATGAAGTGTTAAATAAAACGTAAATTGAATATTGTCCAATAAACGGCAAACTCGAAATGTATTACAAATGTAATTGTGAAAGGTTTAACAATATTACGGCTGTAATCTGTAATCCTCCGGGTCCGGAACGGACAAGAGGTCAACTGACCTAAGTTTATTTAATTTGGGATGGAAATCCGTTGTTTGAAACTGTTGAATTTCATCCAATGATATCTTGAATTTGAGAAGCGTCCAAATGGAAATGCTTTCCGCCATCTTCTCTATACATTTTTGAAAAGCCGTTGTTGCCCATAATTATGCTACTTTTTATATAAGTGCAAATCTCCTGTAGTAGGGCTTTGTGCAAGCCCACCTGAGTAGGTACCACTCATCAGATATTCTACCGCTAAACAAAAGTACGCAGTATTGTTGTGTTCTGGTTTGAAGGGTGAGAGAGCCAGTGTAACTACAGGCACAAGGGACATAGCATCTTAGTTCCCAAGCTTGGTGGCGGATTGACGATGTAAGGAATAGTTAATATTTCTTACAGCGTCATTGTTTATGGGTGATGGTGACCGATTACCATCAGGTGGCCCATATGCTCGTCCGCCAACCTATAAAATAAAAAAGTGCAACTATTAAAACGATAAATTGCTTTAACTATAGAATAACAGATACCTGATGCTGATGCTTTCTTTGAAGACGCAGAGTATTCTAATAACTCTTATCTAGCAATCAACAAAAGTCATGAAAGGATAAACTTACTCAGGAACGAAACGTCACAAAGATACTAACATTTCTTGTATAATAAAATATCACAACGAAGCTCCTTCGGGCTAAAATATTTTATTTTAAATTAACACGATCATTTTTATTATTACAGTTATACAGTTTTTAACTTTGCCGTTTAGTAAATTCAAATAGTTTGTGAAAAATACATTGGTAGAAAAAGCATATTATTCAATTCAAGATTTCATAGATGATAAAAAAGCGTGGAGCTAATATCTGTTGACTTCCACGCAGGATATATTAATTTAAATAATTGTATTTAACTAACATGACTTTGTATTTTTAAATGTTAAAAAAGAGTAACCACTGAGTTACTTGCCGGTTCTCGGTAGAATCTACTTTCCGAATCGGTGGTAGCTTCACTTGGTTGTAAAATGACGATTCAAAAGTGCTTGTAAAAGACTACTTGAATAAAGTTTATTTTGATTTGATTTGAAAATACGGGATATTTACCATGTATTTTAGTTTTGTTTGGTAAAGCTCGATGTTTTGTAGTTTTAAAGATTTAAGCGTACATAAGGATATGGGGACAGAGAAAGCGACTTTGTTTTATACTATGTAGAGATAAGGTGTGTCTATAATGCTTCGTAAACAGTTTTCATGTCAAATAGTCTAATTTAATCGCGAAATTTTAATATTGTTACCAAGTTCCAGGTTTTGATGTATGATGCCGAGTCACGAAATTATATATTAATTAACGTGTCGTGTTGTGGTATATTTAACAACTTGAGCATTTAAAACGGCTGAAGTTTCAGCGCGATAAAACTTTTAATCTACCATTAATGTAGTGCCAGCAACGGAATTTTACACGTTCAAAAAGATGTATGAAGAAACTTGGGTAGCGTCAGCATAAAATTTATTAAGACGATATTTTATTTTGATGACACTTTTTAGAAATAATTTTCGCATTTAAAAATGTTGGTTATAACATTTCCTTACTGTTTTATATGAAAATTAATAATATTAATATCAGTTAAAGTTTGTATTAATTGAGCCGAGATGGCCCAGTGGTTAGAAGGCGTGCATCTTAACCGATAATTTCGGGTTCAAACACAGGCAATACCACTATATATGTGTGCTTAATTTGTGTTTATAATTCATCTCGTGCTGGGTGGTAAAGGAAAACATCTTGAAGAAACCTGCATGTGTCTAATTTCATTGAAATTCTGCCACATGAGCATTCCTCCAACCCGCATTGGAACAGCGTGGTGGAATATGTTCTAAGCCCTCTCCTTAATGGGAGAGGAGGTTATTAGCCAAGCAGTGGGTAATTTACAGGCTTTACTTTCATCTAATGCTTTGTGATGTTGTGTTCTAGAGACCATCATGATTACGTTTCAACCTTCGAATAAAAATGTTTGAAAATTATTCAATGTTATACATCAATGTTATTTGTACAAAAATAAAAATAATTGAATATAATAAGAACTATCTTTTGAAGCGTTGTGAATGAATTACACACTCGGTATATAATGATTATGTACTTCCCCAATGCTTTTATTTATAGGCCTTATTTTTTTGTAACAGTATGTTTTGTTGACGGTACATAATCATAAGTTAACATCGCGATAAATTAATAGATATCATTAACAAGACTTGTTCAAACTTATGGAAATGTAACATATATTTCATAAAGCTGTTCAAATATATACAAACTGTTTGAAAGACTTACATTAAATTTAAGTACATAGTTTAAAAGTCCTTTTAAAATATTGTCAGGAATATTGTAAGGTACAATAAAATCAAAAATCTTTATGTACAGTTAGGGTAAGAAAAGGTTCGTCACCTTAAGATCTATTTTCGTGTGCTCAGTATGAGCGATTATCTGCTTTACCGATCGAGAATGACATATTGCGTCGCAATGATTTGATGTTTCATTTAGATTCATAAATAAAATTTTAACAAAAAGAAAAACCGACTTCAACCAAAACACTATTTTAAAATAAATAAAAATGTACTAAAAAGTAATTAAAATAATTACATATTTAACATATTTTTGAGAGTCCTCCTAGGTAAAATGAAATGAAAAATATTAGACTACTTAAAAGTCGATTTACGATTATAAAAAGTAGTTATAGTTATTGTTATATTTGGAGCCGGTGTCAGCCAACCCTATACTATATATATCAAAAACAATACGAGAATACTTTAAGAAATATGTTTCTTACAAATACTATAAAAAAATACAGAAGAATTGATAACCTCCTCCTTTTTGAAGTCGGTTGAAAATGTACTAAGAGTTTAAGGCTTGATAAAGGGATGAATTTGAAAACTGACGAAGATTTTCTTATTTTGACTGTACATGTACTATACTGTTTTTCTTAAATATTTTATATCATGTTTTATGTCTTTAACTATTTATATTTTATCTTATATACAATTTATCATTCTTCAATTACATTCAATATCAAAGCTCAAACAATATCCAGTAATTTCTCTCACAAATTGTTTATTTTCGTTAATTATTTGTTAATTTTATTTCCTGGAAAAACAACCGCCGCACATTTTAACATGAAAGCTAATTTATTTATTACTACTAGTCGCCCGCGGCTTAGGGTGTTGGCTGTCACGTGTCAGGTACAGCCTATGTCCTTTCTTAGAGTTTAAGTTTGCTTCATGCCAAATTTTAATTTGTAAGCTGAGATGGCCCATTGGTTAGAACGCGTGCATTTTAACCGATGATTGCGGGTTCAAACCCAGGCAAGCACCGCTATATATATATGTGCTTAATTTGTGTTTATAATTCATCTCGTGCTCAACAGCGTGGTGGAATATGTTCCTAACCCTAACTAACATATAGTGCGACACAACTTAGATGTAGCATCGGCAAATTCAATAAAACCTATTACTGCCGATTTATACAACCAATAGAAATAGCTTCCTATCGCGCCATTTGACGCTATTCGTCGCTATAGATTCCTGCGTCAGTTCAACTTAAGAAAGCAAGTGCATGTAAATCGATGTGTCAAATTGACGAATAAATTTGGTCATGTGATATTACAAGTTATTATGTTTGTGTAAAGATCATATTCACATAAGAAATAAACATTGATAATTTGGGATAGCGTGCTTAATTCGGATGTGATCGGTTTTACGAATTTAGCCGATGTACATATAAGTTGTATCGTACTATACATTTTTAAAACTAAAGTACATTTAATTATGAATTCCAACTAAACCAAGTCTAGTTAGTCGAAAATCTTAGAAGTCTAGTAAGTGAGCTGTGATCCGGAACTCGTCTACTAAGACACGTTCTTGTAATCGAATATTACACTAGCAGTTTTTACGGCTTTCCTCGCGCAGTTTGACCTACTTTACGCCTTGTGTTATCACGACGGTATACCTTGCTAAAAGTAAAATACATATATAAGAAAGTATATTTACTCTTATACCTAAAATTTTGCCAGTTTAGAATGTTTTGTTAATTTAAGTTTTTTTCTACGGAAAAGTTCATTCTTTTTTTAATATAATATTACCTATAGATATTAAAAAGTCTTGTGAAAGGCACTGAATCGAAATAAAAACAAAATAAACTTTATTCAAATAGGTTTTTACGAGTACCTTTGAATCGTCATTTAACAATTAAGTAAAGCTACCGGTTCGGAAAGTAGATTCTACCGAGATGAACCGGCAAGAAACTCAGTAGTTACTCTTTTTCATCATTTAATAAACACAAAGTCATGTTAGTTAATACAATTATTTAAATTTGATATATCCTGCCTGGAAGTCAACAAGTATTAATTTCACTCTTTTTCATCTTATACAAAATCTTGTATCGAATAATATGCCTTTTTTACCAATGTATTTACGAAACGGCAAAGTTAAAAATGTCTGAACTATTTGAAGAACCAGTGTAGTTCCAGGCACAAATGGCACAACACCTTATACTGGAGGCGCAGTAGTGATGTAATTTTACAAATGTGAATGTAACTGTCTGTCTGTCTGTTGCTCTTTTAAACCAATGTACCGAACTTGAACTCCTTAGATATATACTTCTTTTGTCTAACATATGAAGACCAACACGCTAAAAGAAGAGAAGCCGCGTGCGACAACTACTCATTAATATATCAGCGTTAATATCTTAAATATGGAGCCGAGATAGCCTAGTAGTTGGACCGCGTGCATCTTAACCGATGATTGCGGGTTCAAACCCAGGCAAGCACCGCTATATATATGTGCTTAATTTGTGTTTATAATTCATCTCGTGCTCGGCAGTGAAGGAAAACATCGCGAGGAAACCTGCATGTGTTTAATTTCATCGAAATTCTTCCACATGTGCATTCCACCAACCCGAATTGGAACAGCGTGGTGAAATATGTTCCAAACCCTCTCCTTAATGGAAGAGGAGGCCTTATCTCAGCAGTGGGAAATTTACAGGCTGTTACTTTACTTTTTACTCACTTTAATATCTTCAAGCGATGGTCACGTTAGGACGTCCATAGTCTACCTAAGAATTTCATATAAATAAATACCGTTTCAAATCACTTGTTCAGCACTCTCACTCAATTCCACCAAGTCTGGGATTAAGTGGGATTTAATCCGCCTCTTGTTTGTTGAGACACGTCCCGGTAACTCAATAACACGCTTGTGTGGCAGAAACATAAACTTCACTAGTAAAACAAATGGTTTCACAATATTAAATAAATAAAATCCTTGTTGGTGTACGGAGCTTTGTTTATGTAATTCGTTGTACATATTCGGTGTTTATCAGCTGTTTAAATTTGGGTTTTAAGATGAACGGTTATTTATGATCCAAGGAATATATAAAATTAATTAACTAAGATACAAAATTACTATTTTTAAGTGATCAGATTTCAATTGCAAAACATAACAAAGCCGAACCACATTGATGTCCGAAAATCCACAACAGCGCGATTACTTAGACATTTTCTGCCTCGCACAACCACTTTGTGGCACCACCTTTCCCCGGCGGTTCTTCCGAACCGATACGACATGGGAACCTTCAAGAAAAGAGCGTACTCTTTTCTTAAAGGCCGTCAACGCACCTGCAAGCCCCATCTGTTGCAGATGTCCATGGGCGGTGGTAGTCACTTTCCATCAGGTGAGCCTCGTGCTCGTTTGCCACCTATGTCATAAAAAAACAACAA
This sequence comes from Vanessa cardui, assembly GCF_905220365.1. Lineage (NCBI taxonomy): Eukaryota > Metazoa > Arthropoda > Insecta > Lepidoptera > Nymphalidae > Vanessa > Vanessa cardui. The sequence continues at coordinate 569,799 of NC_061148.1, forward strand.
TGTTATTGATTGGTTAGTGTACATAAAAAAGATTAGATTAAAGTTAACATTCAGTATTGCTCAGATTTCAATCTATGTCTTCAATTAAGATTCATATGTTCTAACCAGTGGGTCATCTTAGTGTATATTTCTCTTATCAATATTAATAATTATCTGCGTCTTTTAATTTTTTACTTGTTCATCCCTTTTTTATTTAGACTGTGTTTGACGAGTTATTAATTTAAGAACTTAATTAAAATACGATATTATAGTGAAATCTTATTTCAATATTAATATTATGTTGATAATAATAATCTTCTTGAGCCGGGATAGCCCATTAGACCGCATGCATCTTAACCGATGATTCCGGGTTCAAACCCAGGCAGCACCAATGAATCATGTGCTTAATTTGTGTTTATAATTCTTCTCGAGCTCGATGGTAAGGGAAAACATCGTGAGGAAACCTGCATGTGTCCAGTTTCAACGAAATTCTGCCACATGTGAATCTACTATGCTGCTAACCTCCTCAAAAGGAGAGGCCTTAGCCCAGCAGTAAATTTACAGGCCGTTATAATTTTTAATAATCTTCTTAAAATTTATTCCGAGTTAATACTCAAGAATAATTATTCAGACAAGACAGTCGCAGACAGTCTGATCGACCTTGTATATATTTGCGGCTAACCAGCTATTAGTTACACAGTTCTAATATCACATGTCACATGTCTAATGCAGAACACGGTATAAAACTGTTATAAGTTATAAGATGATAGCGGATTTGATGAAATTAAATACATATATACTACTAGGCATTTTCAACATAACATATTATAAAATAAATAAAATTTTAACAAAAAGAAAAACCGACTTCAAACAAAACACTATTTTAAAACAAATGAATATGCACGAAAAAGTAATAAAATAATTGCGTATTCAACATATTTTTTTGAGTCTTCCTAAGTTAAATGAAATGAAAAATATGAGACTACTTAAAAGTCGATTAACGATTATATCATGTAGTTATAGTTATTGGTATATTTGGAGCCGGTGTCAGCCACGGTGCCCTTGTCCCAACAATCAAAAGAAAGAAGCGATACGAGCCCCTTGATTGATCCAGTATATTATTGTGTAAAAGGTAATTTGTAAAAAACATATTTGTTAAAGTATTCTCGTATTGTTTTTTGATAGATATACTGTAGGGTTTTATTGGCTGACACCGACTCCAAATATAACAATAATTATAACTACATGATATAATCGTTAATCGACTTTTAAGTAGTCTAATATTTTTCATTTCATTTAACTTAGGAAGACTCTAAAAAATATGTTGAATACGCAATTATTTTATTACTTTTTCGTGCATATTCATTTGTTTTAAAATAGTGTTTTGTTTGAAGTCGGTTTTTCTTTTTGTTAAAATTTTATTTATTTTTTGATTTTAAGTGAAGCTGATGTTGACTAACTAATTTTTTTTAATATGGATAGATTAAGCGTTCCGTTTATATGAGTCAGAAACTACTTCGAGGACAATTTCAAAGGAAATTTGCGAATAAAGCAAAAATAGACTTTCGAAAATGCGGATTTAATACGTCACACGGCGTAAACTACAAGGATCCCTCGAAAGAGCTGTAATCGAACTCAGCAAAAAAACTTTGAAAAAGACCAACTATATTTCGTACATCATATGACATCACATCACATACACAAAATTTGATTAAAGATAGTAAGAAATTCTGCCCCATATCGCATCCTAACTGCGAGCCGTATAGGAGTTCCATCACTACATAGTATAAAACAAAGTCGCTTTCTCTGTCCCTATATCTTTAAATCTACGCAACGGATTTTGATGCGGTTTTTTTTAAAAGATAGTGTGATTCAAGGGGAAGGTTTGTGTATATAATACATGAACAATATAGTAAAGAAACACTGATAATTTTAGAAGTTTGCGATATGATGTCGTATATAAACAAATTCTGTAGTATATTTAGTATCAGTATTGCACCCGTGCGAAGCCGGGGTGGGTAGCTAGTTGATTATAATATTCGACTATGATAATTACATAAACATAACCACATTACGGAAGGTGACTCAAATATCCAAATAACCTATAAATAAAAGATTCGACCGAGTATCGCTAACGTGCTCCTCAGAATTGTTCCGTTCCCTTCCGTTCCGTTACTTTGTCATGGATCCTGTGCTCAGAACCTTACCAAACTTTCACCAAATTACCCTTGAAGTATATATTTTATAATAAAAAAAGAATTATCAAAATTGGTTAACGTGATTTTCAGTTATTCACCTATTTGTCGCGCATATGCATAATGCAAATTTAAGACTTATGTCGTTTTCACATGGATACCATCATCGGAAAAAAAAAAATAAAAAAATGGGACCCCACGGGAAGCACTACCTTTCAAACAAAAAAAAAATTATCAAAATCGGTCCACCCAGTGAAAAGTTATGAGGTAACAAACATAAAAAAAAAAAAAAAAAAAAAAAAAAATACAGACGAATTGATAACCTCCTCCTTTTGGAAGTCGGTTGACAAAGTCGCTTACCACTGTCCATCTCTATGTATGCTTAGATCTTTAAAATTACGCAACGGATTTTGATAAGGTTTTTTTGATAGATAGAGTGATATGAGTTTTTGTATATAATACATGGACAATGTAGTAAAGAAACACTGATAATTTTAGAAGTTTGTAATGTCATGTCGTAAATAAACAAATTCTGTAGTATATTTAGTGTCAGTATTGAACCTGTGCGAAACCAGGGCACTAGTTTTGTTATAAAGCAGCTTGTCAAACACAGCGCGTCAGATTAAATCTTATGTTTTACTCCAGGATAAGCCGGTTTCTAAAATAATTATTAAAATTGATAAAGGCTAGATTGTAGACTCAATCAATTACAACCAAAGTAATCCATCCTCTTTCTAGTATTGGTATATGTATGTAGATTTATATATACAATTGTGATTTTTTTTCGATTCAATTTCTATTTAGACCACACAGCGCTACCACGCGATAAACACAGAAATGTTATTTCTGAAAAAAAAAGCCTTAATTCCGTCGCTTGAGAAATTTTCTGTTTATTCTGTTATATAATAGGATTTTGTAAAACCTATTTAAGTGTAATTCTATTACCGATACAACTTTATCTCGGGAAATTAGTAAATGCTTGCGTTTGTTTTGTTTATTCTCTCATTTCTAAAACATATACACATATAACTAAACTGTGGTGTCTGTTTGTAATATTAAAATAACCGCATTTTACTATATGTATATGTATAAACGGTACATATACCAAAATAACATTATTTACAATATTTGTTTGCCTTTCTATCTGACTGTTTGTTACGGCTAATCTCTGAAATGGCTAGACCGATTTTGACGAGATTTCCACTGGCAGATATCTGATACAATAAGGAGCAACATAGGCTAGTTTTATTAAAGAATGATATATAAAATAATTATAAAATCAATCAATCAATCTGCAATGTGCCTCCCACCAATGACTCAATATCTCACAGCTAATAAGTTATTGTAAATTCTGTGAGTTAAATTCAAACGTACGACGTCGCGAGCTCAGGAGATTTATATTTACACACACAAACGTAAATATAGATGTTGTCTATGTAGTGTTTAGGTAAACATTGTATTATCTCGTACTCTCATTATTGATCTGATATTCAAAGACACTATAGCTGATACACATACGTTTATTTACCCCTAATTGTTGCCCTCGGCTTCGTTTGAGTTATAGCGGTATACATATGGTATAAAAATAACACAGCCCTTAAAGTTCACTTGCTTCTAACTTATTTTCATCAAATTTAGTTTAGCGGTTTGAACGTGTAAAGCAACAGACAGACTTGCTTTCACGTTTGTAATATTAGTATAGATGGGCTGTATTATTTAAACCTTAGAAGTTCTATAAGAATATTTGAAATTCGAAGCCTTCACAAAACTATGAAACGAAATTTTTGTATGCTGTTCTAGTGTATATTGGCGAATATTAGATCAGTCAAATATTCATTCCATAGGTGATAATGGTGAAAATTTATGATATAAAAATCAAAATAAACTTTATTCAAGTAGGCTTTTACAAGCAATTTTGAATCGTCATTTTACAATTAAGTAAAGCTACCATCGGTTCGGAAAGTAGATTCTACCGAGAAGAACCAGCAAGAAACTCAGTAGTTACTCTTTTTCAATATTTAAAAACAAAAAGTACAAAGTCATGTTAGTTAAATACAATTATTTAAATTAATATATCCTGTTTGGAAGTCAACGGGTATTTAAACTCTCATATGCATCGTGCATAAGCATTTTAGACCATCGCGTTTTTTCGTTCTATTTTCAAAATCGGATAACACTGTATGTAGGCAAAAAATTTAAATGACTCTAAGCATAACTGCATTGTGGTAGAGTTTTGACATTCAATAAATACTGGTGGCGAGATTTCGCTTTTATTCAACAGAGTTTTAGGAATTTCGTGACCAATGATAGGTTTTGTTTTGATTTAATTTCACTGAAAACTAGCAACATATGTTTGCACGTTTTCAATTTATTTTATTATTATGCAGTTGTAGTTCTGCTTTCTATATGGCCAGTACCGTTTTTGTTACATCGTTATAATCTAGTAAATTGTAATCAAGAATCTACGATTCTTACCGTAACCGATGTACAGCTATCGTCAGCAAAAATCGGCTTTCTCAGCGAATCATCTGGATTTGAAGCCACACTCTCAATCTAATACAACTACATTTGTGCATAGGACTGGAACTTAATTATAAATGATAATAATATTACGATGTATAATCCCCTATAATTCACTTTTCAATTATAATAATTTGATTATGAATTTCAAAAGCTATATTTCCACATAAATCACACATTGAAATACTAACTCAAATATCAAAATTTAATACAGTTGATACAAAAGCTAATTTAGTAACACACATACAATGAACACACATTGAAACGAACGCATACATTGTATAAATATCGTGGCGATTCAAATTGCACACACACATCCAAGAATAAATACATTCATAAAAACTTACACGCACACATAAATATCATAATGACTCCACTCCAGTTCACTCGCGTTATATAACAGATAGGTTCGTGTAATGCCTCGTTCTGATAAAGTAATACTGCGTCCATAGGAAACAAATACCGTACGCTTCTGCAGTTACCAGTACAAATACTGGCTCCGATGTTTTAAATAACTCCGATCCACCATTTAATTGAATGTGACATTCCGGGATCGGCGGGAATCCCGGGATTATTCGTTTTCGGTCGCTGCTGGACGCGTTTGTTTTAAATAACGTTGTTTTTCAATAGATATCCGGTTATTTCCGGTTTTTATAGAAATGATAAGCAATTTAGTATCATTTGTTAGTTTTGCGACTTTATTTTAAACCACTTTTATGCTCGTTTGAGAGTATATCTTCTGCTATTATAGGTAATTCTAATGTACAAAATTTATATTATATAAACATGCTAGTTCTGGCTTCGAGATTTCGCTAGTTTTGTAGCTGTTCCCCAGATGTCAAGAATAAAAAAAATAGCCTGTATACTTTCTTGGACTTTTAGCGTTTTTTGGACAAAATTACATCAAATTCTGTTCAGTGGTTTGGTCGTGAAAGACCTACTGATAGAAATAGAAAGATAAGCAGAAGAGATAATATTTAATTAATAATATCAGAATAGATTTTACAAATATGACGTATTCAAATTATACTATATTAATAAGCGATATGAGATACATAGGTCTCCCCTTAGGCTTTAAAACGTAAACACATACTTTGCCCTATTACTGAATTATACTCTATTGCATACATAGAGTCAAAACCCAATTGTATCAATATAAATTAAAACCACAAAAACATTAAAAAACAATTTCAATAAAACACACCACAATAGATTTTTAAAGCCATTTATACACTGTTTGTTGCAAAATGTGTTTATAAAATAAAGAATATGATCATTTACTTGGTGGTAGGGCTTTGTGCTATCCCGTCTGGGTAGGTTGTGTCAGTACTCAGTATTGTTGTGTTCCGTTTTGAAGGGTGAGTGAGCCAGTGTAACTACAGGCACAAGGGACATAACATCTTAGTTCCCAAGGATGGTGGCACATTGCGATGTAAGGAGTAGTTAATATTTCTTACAGCGTCATTGTCTATGGGTGATGGTGACCACTTACCATCAGGTGGCCCATATGCTCGGCCGCCAATCTATACCATAAAAAAATATATATTGACTGTACGTATATCAATATAACATATAGACTCAAGTTACTGGCACTCGAGGGCTGGAAGAAATCTCTTAAAGAGATAAGCTTTCCTTTGTAAAATGTTTATTTTTCATCTTTCATCTGCGTAATATCATGATCGCTACAATTATAATAAACTTAATATAATATCATATGATAAATATGTACATAGAAAATACTGCTTAGTAATTTTGCTTAAACAAATGCTATTTCAATATCAGAATGTAATTAAATCATTATTGAAACAGTTAAATAAGTCTTTTTTCAAATGAACGCGTTATAGGAATCTTAACGTTTTTAATAAAATTGTTATACAATAAAATATATACATCTTGTTTAAAAACCAAATAATACTAACACCATGTTCTATCGAGATAGATCATAGTGTTTGTGTTATCTATATTAATATAATAAATGTGAAAGTAACTCTATCTGTCTGTCGCACTTTCACGACCAAACAATTAATGAACTGAATTTGATGAAATTTGGTGTAAAAAATACTGGAATTTCAAAAAAGTATTTCAAAAAGGAAAAGCAGAACTACGTTTTTTGCCTAACACATGACAACCCTAAAGCTAATGATATCTAAGATGATATTTTTAATCATAATTTTAATATTTTTCACGTCAAATTGAAATCAGTAGAATCGTGAACGCTTAACCTAATACCCTGTTTTCTGACCACACTCAGAATTCTCTGAACTGTGACTACAAAAGCCTTTTCAACAATGACATTGTAAATAATTCGACTGCACGACAAAATTCAGCTGAAACGTACTTCGTTTTTAAATAACAACTTATTAAAATTTTCTATTTTACTGCTGAATTGGGAAGCACAAACGCCACAGGCAACGGTTTCTGGGTTCAAGTCCCGAGTCAGGGCAAATAGTTATCGATTTATCGAAAATACATGCAGGTCACCTAGAAGTTGGTGTTAATTATTTTTAGCCATGTCAGGTTCTTCCAGTGTTATTCGAATATAAGTTAGGGTATGGAGAGCTCACTTGTCTTAAAAAAAAATGTCGTGTAGATTTGATAAAGGGCGTTTAATAATTTGTATTTTTGTTCGCAGATCATGCATCAGCACTGGCCGGGAATACCGCTCGCTTAAGATGCCGTATAGATGGCAAGTCCTGTGGTGAGATGCACAGCATAAAATGGTACAAAGCTGATACAAGAGTCTACGTATACTCTGCCTCTAAAGATGCAGCGATCAACCGACCTGAAGGAGATATGATGGACAGGTATGTATATTATTTATTTTAAAATACAGGACTTCATTCGAATTCTAAAATCATGAAACTATTAATATTAATACAACTTAGTATTGCAGAGATGGTCAATTTGAGATTAATATAATGAGCCTGATTTAAATAATTAGCAAAGTATATTATGAACGCGTTGCTATATATTTTAATCAGGCACTAAATTACAATGAGTATTAAAATGACTCAAAATGTTTTTGTCACTTCATAATAGCGATTGTATCGTTTTCATACTGACTTTGAATTTAAATGTCAGAATGAATACTATTGAATTACAGCTTTGATCTTTGTTTGAGGACGTGCTGTTAAAATGTTTATAAAATATGACATAACAATGTTCATTGTATAAGGTTACTGTGACGTGTCGTATTCAAGATACACATTTGAAAATTGGGGAATAAATTATTCATAGGTATTTCAAGATTTTTATTATATTATTTTAGTAAAGTTTTATAAGAGCCCACCTCTCTATAGCCTTAGCCCAAGCATCTGTTTGCAATATAATGTAACAACTCTATCTATACCAAAACACTCTGCTTTTTATCGAATATGTCAGCTGCCTTCTGCCATTGAAATAGTCTGCCCCATCTACCCACCAAAAGGAAATATTTTTATATCGCTTGCACAGTCTTTCCAGTACTCGCAGGAATATACATAATATAATTTGTTTATGTCTTGTCCAGCAAGTATTCTAAACGGTATCAAGGGACGTGCACCCGTTTGAGTTAAGCCTTTACTAAGATCATTTGGATAGTCAACGTACAGCCATTGAATGTTTTTAACAGGAGAAGATTACACTACAATAGTTGATATGTGTAACGTACAAATGTTCTCTCTCTCTCTCTCTCTCTCTCTCTCTCTTCAATAGAAAGAGAGAAGTCCATCTGTGATACTTACCTTGAATACGTAAATATATCACCAAAGAGTATTAAATTTTATATACCTTTAAATTTTATCTTCATAATATGACCTCGCATTTTTACTTATCCTAGTTTCCGTCACGTTCTGACATAAATGTTTTAACTGAAGTTGCTCTTGTTATTATATAAAGGAAGTGTGCTAAATTATCATGTGGGTTGAATCGTAATTTTGGGCTTTTGATAAATTTAAATGAAATAAAATATATAATTCTTTTTAAAAATAGTTTAATTGTCCACTTTAAAAATTAGACATTCGAAATTTAAAATACGTTAATTATATCGTTCGGAATGCTAGTAATGTAATAAAATATCTAGAGTAAAATAAAAAAACATTTTTAGTATGAAAAAATATTAAAAAAACTTTTACCGGTTTTTCTGAAAACTTGGTAATTTATCGTTTGTTTTTGTTTCTTACAAAATGAACGATGATTTTTTTAGGGTACTTGGTAATCTGGTGGTATTTAAAATTTAACATAATTTATCATGCATTACAAAAAATGTAAATATTGTAACTAGGTGGTAGACTATTCCCCGTAATATATTATACCACCTTATCTTCGTTGTGGAATGATTTGAAAAGTGAGCTAGTGTAACTACAGACAAAAGGACAGCTTAGTTCCAAAATTTAAACCCCCAAAAAAACCATACCCTCAAAAAGATGGATACAGATGTTTTCATACAATTTAAGTAAAGTAAAAGTAAAAAAAAGTAAAGTAACATTCTGTACATTTCCCACTGTTGAGATGAGGTCTCCTCTTCCATTAAGGAGAAGGTTTGGGAACCTATTCCAATGCGGGTTGGTGGAATGCACATGTGGCAAAATTTCGATGAAATTAGACACATGCAGGTTTCCTTACGATGTTTTCCTTCACCGAAGAGGACGAGATGAATTTTAAACACTATTTAAGCACATATAAAGTTCCAGATATAAATTAAGCATATAGTTAAGCATATAGTGGTGCTTGCCTGGGTTTGAACCCGCAATCATCGGTTAAAATGCAAGCGTTCTAACCACTGCGTCATCTCAGCTCCTACAAACAATTTCCTGAACTATAAATTTAAATAACGACAAATGTGACCAAAATAGAGACGTATGCATTTTTTTTATCCGTAAAAATACATCACTAGAAGATAAACAAAGAAATCATATAAAATTTAACTCCTCTAGAATATGAAAATGATTCAATATATTATTTTAATTTATTTACGTTTGTCGCCCGTCCGTCTACAATAAAAATGCATTAAGAAATAAATTTGCATAATTTCGATCTTTATTGCAATTTAATTGACTTTATAGAACTTTTTCAACGTAAACTTTTAAACGTAGTGTAGGACGTCCTCAGGCACGGTGGAGTGACGATATACGCAAGGCGGCAGGCAGGAGCTGGATGCGAGTAGCCGGAGAAAGACCACAGTGGCGTGCACTGGGAGAGGCCTATGTCCAACAGTGGACAAAAATAGGCTGTTGATGATGATGATGATGATAGAACTTTTTCGCAAAATTCTTCCAGACATTGTCCCGCTCCAGTACTTAAGGTAGATTTATCATGTTATTTGGCAGTCTTCCAGGATGGAAGTAATTTAATTCAACTCAGAAATTAGCGAAATTAGCTCAAAAAATATCAGATATTTAAGCGGAACGTATATTTCTATATTAAGTGGTCAAATTTTGGTAACGCTTCCTTAAAAACGCTCTCATTTATCCACATTTAAATGCAGTGTTGAAAATCTTTGGCGTGTTGGAATTAAATCAGCAAATGTTCTGCATACAATAACAGCAGCCTGTAAATTTCCCACTGCTGGGCTAAGGCCTCCTCTCCCTTTTGAGGAGAAAGTATGGAACATATTCCACCACGCTGTTGCAATGTGGGTTGTGGGAACACACATGGGGCAGAATTTCTAAGAAATTAGATACAGATTTCTTCACGATGTTTGCCTTCACCGCCGAGCACGTCATGAATTATAAAAACAAATTAAGCACATGAATATTCTGTGGTTCTTGCCTGGGTTTGAAAACGCAATCATCAGTTAAGATGCACGCGTTCTACCCACTGGGCCATCTCGGCTCTTCTACATGCATAATTTAATAAAGTGAGAAAGAAAGCAGAACGTATCAGTCTCATTACTGGATAATGATCCTGCTTAGGATTTTGGAAAGACAAATAAGCAAATCATATGACACTTCAAGGGGCAATTCAAGCGTTTCCAATCAGTGAATTTAAAGGTATACTGGCTTAATTATCTGATGTATAATTTTACATGGATTGATGTCTAATAATTTCTTCTTACAATATGTAAAGAGCTGAAATAATCTATTGAAAAGAATACATTAATACATTGTAGGTGCTGATCTTATCAAGCATTTCGTTTTGAAATACAGTATTCATAATTGATCTTACCGATTCAAAACCTCGTGAAACCTGCACGTAGCAGAATATTGCAACATGCGTATCTATCAAAGCGTATGGAAGACGCTGAAGTAAGCTCAAAATCATCTCAGCGCCGAGAAACATTAACCGGCTTTTACTAACCAATTATAAAATAATTCCAATTTATTAAGCAGTTACGTTCAAGGCGCTCTATCTTTTTATATAGTTAAGCTACTAAGTTATGTAAGTTATAATACCATATTATATATACTGGTATTAAAATTGTGTGCCAATAAAATGCCAATCTAGATGAATATATAAAAATTATGATATCGATACCACACAAAAATGACAGACCTATATGTATGTGGTCTAAGTAATTCACTCACACAGACACATGAAATAGCTTGTACGTCGTGTTTACCGGTCAGTTATTGCCGTATACTAAGAACACCGGTTATGTCAATCAAATATGAGTATACAAATACTAGCGGTATTACTTGAACAATAAAGCGGTTAATGCCTTGAATAATTTACACTAAACATCGATCATTGTTGTAGGGCTGTTAGATTTGAGAAAATATCCGGAATTGTACATAATTTCCTGTAGAGGTCATTGACTTGAACATTTGATGTTTGTGATGTTCAGTAATTACGTAATACGGAACGAAATAAATCGGCCAATGAAGACATAACAATTACGCCATAAAAATATGGTATCGGTTTTTTATGAATTATGTATCTGATACCCAAAATGCCAAATAATGCCAGTGCCGCGGCATTGAAAATACAAGTTGCCTTTACGATCGCCGACTTTCGAATGAAAAATGGCATTTAAAAAAAGAGAATATGTAATATTTAGAAAAATATTACAAATCTCTTTTCCTTGCAAGTAACTCAAAAAAACACATGTAACTCAAGTGAAACTGTTTATTTAAAAATGCTACCCTAAAATAGATGGAACATATAATAATATATTTATTTCCACTTTTAAAATAAATCAAAACAAACTGTCTGCAAATTCCTGGAAATTATTAACCGATATTGGACAACCCTAATTCTAAATGTCATGCAGAATTTGTAAATGGGTTCTTGTTACGCGAAAATGAACATTATGTACGGGTGTTAAGAGCTTTTACACACGCAAACATAACTAAAGGTTCGTTGTAAAACTAATAGAATGTGGAATGAGATCCAAATGGCGTGTCTATTACGTGTGATTGCTATTAGTTATTTATACTTGTTATCAAATGCCAGGATTAAATAGACGGTATTTACCCGGAAAATATTTATGTATTTTAGGGTTGGATGTTTTGTTATTTTCGTCGGCTTATTTTTTAATACACGACTTGTACTGTTTTGTTCTTTGAGAATCTGTGCTTTTGGGGATAACGTTTTCTCTAAAACTCGGAAACTATTATTATTACAACTACACAAAAACAACGGCCTTAAATTTCCAACTGCTTGGCTAAGGCCACATTTCCCTTTGAGAAGAAGGATTGGAACCTATTTCACCACGCTATTCCAATGCGAGTTGGTGGAATACACATGTGGCGGAATTTGTATAAAATAAGACATATGCAGGTTTCCTCACGATGATTTCTTTCACGGCCGAGCTCGAGATGAATTATAAACAAATTACAAGTATATTTTATGCTTTTTCTGCCGTGCATAACCACTGTGGAACCAGCATTCCTAGCGATTATACCATACCGATACGACTTTGGAACCTTCAAATAAAATATATTGAAGATATCCATGGGCGATTGTAGTCACTTTCTTTCAAGAGAGCCTATTTTGCAACCTCTATCATAAAACAACTATAAATTTCTTTTTCAAAAATCATCATTGGCATTATTTTACACCATCATTGCTCCCGATAACCCTTTAGTTCATTCTGATCATATAATTTTGTAATATTATTATTTAAGCAGATATTACTATAAGAATTAAAAGCATAAACAGTTACTGCTTTTATTGATTGCATTCAAACCAACGACTCGCTTTAATGCAAATGTCCTAACCACTGAGCTAACTAAAATAAAAAAATAAAAACAAATCTGAATTTATTTATTTGTATTATAAGGTTATAATACATATTATTTCCATTATAATTACCAAATCGTTTCCATTTAAAACAATTTCCCACAAAGAGCTACTTAATCTCCATGGAGGATTTAATTGGAGATTGATCTTTTCCATAAATATTAACAAAGTTAAAGCATAAAGCCATATAGTCAATGTACTGCCAACTGGTGGAATTAACTTGTTCTCTCATGTCTGCAGTTACTGGAAACTTTATACAAATTGCTTATTTGCAATTCGTTCTGTGTTTAAAATGAATACATGTTATTTTCCTTTTTTATATTAACGGGTATTAATAAACGAAAATAATTAATAATTTACTTTGATTAATAATATTCATCTCATGTTCGGTGAGGTAAATATGAGGATTTTATATGATAGTTAAATTATAAAATATGTACATTCAGCAACCTACAATTAAGAAGCCCAATTAACGATCTTTTTTTTCAAAATGGGAGGGCGACTGTATCAACATAAAACAGCTATACAAAAAGCCATTATGATGCTAGTGATATAATACAAAAATGTGCAAATAAAATAAAGAAGATGGCCGCTGATGAGTAAGACTGATGATGTGATTGGTTAGAGAAGAACGGAAGAGAGATAGACATTTCCGCCTTTAATAAGAAGGAACCAATAAAAAAAGATATTTTAAAAATAGATTAACAAGTAACACAGTCCCATCCAGTTTTTTACTGTTTTTCTACGGTTTATTATTTGTAGAATGTACATTTTAAACCGTTAGGGTTATACGCTTTATTTAGTCAGTGAGTCATGAGTACCTTCATGGAGTTCAAACTTCATAACACATCAAATTCGGTTCAGTTCAGTTAAGGCGAGAAAGAGACAAACAGATTGAGTTACTTTCGCATACGTAATATAAGTATCGATAAATTCATAAAAAATATTTCTCAACATTCGTATCTCTCAATAAAATCGCCTGCGAATGAAGTTGAAACTGTGTTTGTACGTATGAAATAAGTTCCGAATGTCAGTATGAATATATGTTTCTCATTATCACTTTTATAAACAAAATAATACAATGATTTCGTTGTTTTGAAAACAAACTTTATTGTTGGCAGTTTTCATATTTGCACATACGAACTTTGTCGTTGAGCTCGTAGCTATTTCGTAGCACGTCTACGGATTCGTAGCACTCGTAGCTTTACATATGGCTTATAATAATGACTTTTGAAAGTCAGAACTTGTAGTTTGTATAGAGTTTGTATCTTAAAGAACCTGTGCAAGTGTAGGTAGTGAAGTAATACAAAAATTATGTAATTATTTATATACATACATATATTTATTAAGCGTCGTTTTCCGAGCGTAAGTTTTAAAATTTAGGGTCATATTATTTGATGACCCTAAGTAGGATGTGTAGATTTTATTGGGTAATTAATTTGTAGGAAGTAATTTTCGAAATTCTGTCCCTGTGGGGGTGAAATACAGGTTGTAAGTTTGTATGGAACTTTTTAAGTTAAAAACATGAAATAAATTACACACCAATGTGGTACGCAAAGAAATCTATATTTAACGTAATATCTTAAGTAAATCTGTATATATATTCGAAATATTATTGTTTATATTTTACACTGTACTACCGGGCCAATATTTAATAATTCAAAACAATGGACATTATTTGACTACACTGTGATTTATACAACTTTTCACACGTGCTGTGTGCCTTAAGTGCTGTGCGCCAGATCCATTCAAATCAAACATCTTGGAATAAAATTTATTCCGTCTTTCCTACTCTTACCAGACCATACTATTAAAGATACTATTGGTTTAAGGCATTTAAATAAGCTTATGACTTATATGTATATATATTACAGACGATGAAAAAGCTTACTAGTAGTTACTATTTTACACTACTGAGTGTCTTGCCGGTTCTTCTCAGTAGAATCTACTTTCTGAAGCGGTGGTAGCTTCACTTAATATGTTTGTTAAATGACGAGTCATAAGGGTTTTTAAAAGCCTACTTAAAGTTTATAAGTATAAAGTATATTTTGATTTTATGTACTAAGGTAAATTTATGTAACAAAAGTATATACTTTTCTTTTATAAATAGTTAAAAAAGGAAACCTTATATTTTTTAATAAGACGAAGAAGAGATAATGAAAGCCGCACAAATCTATCAGAGATATTTCAATTTGAGTCCAAGGATTATAGGCAATAGCTTCAGAGTGATATACTTATTTAGCTATAATGAAATCGTGTCTACATCTAATAATTACAAGATAACTTACCTGGCTCATTCAGTATAGGAGTTTGAAAGTTATCATTTCTCACATTCTATTTTCTTGGAAGGCATGTAATTGTTCCTGTGTCTAAACTCTGAATGACGGAATAGACAGGGCGTTTGTAGTTTTGCAAGTAATTCTATGCTATAATATCACCCAGTATCTAAACACATGGTATCAGAATGACCGGCGTTTGAAATAAACTTAAGGCATTTCTAGTTTTTCTACCGGGAAACTCAGTAGATACTCTTTTCTCACTTTTTAGAACTTTTTACAAAGTTATTCAACCAACTCAATTTTCAATCTCAACTCATATTTCGATATGTTTACGTGTACATGCGGTATGTATATGTTACACTAAAATAACGTGTGCATAACGTATAAAAACATTAGCACACATACAAATAACACAAAATATATTCAAAAGTACGAATATACCTATTCCTGTAGCGCGGTTTTACCAACTTGCCTAATGCTTTTAAAATATTTACGCGGGTTCCGTCCATGCCGTCTGTTCGTGTAATTATAGACTAAGGTTCTGTTAAAGGATTTATAATATAACTGACGCTATCTATATCGACATTATATACTATTGGAATTGTTCTTACGAAAAAACTATTCTTCATGGTTTGAAAATATTTTGCCGCTGTTAGAGTAATTATTTCATGCCTTTTTTGTTATATATAAGTTCGTTTCAATTGACACTGTGTTACAGATAAGGAAGAATCCATAGAATCACCAATAAAATATCTAAAGACTCGAAGGAGAAAACAAAATTTATAGTGCTAGTAATTTAATAACATTTTTTTTCTATGTTAAACCTTAACAACTTTCATTAGTGCTCCTGTGGGTTGATAAATTATTGAGCAACACGATTCAATGGGCAATAATTTGTAACTCATTTGCCAAATTATATTTAATCTCACTTTATGTTGAAAAATATAGTAATAAAAATAGGTTTGTAATATTAACGAGACCTTACTTCATCAATACGCCTCAAACATTAAAAACTGAGGTGTTATACCTCTTGTGCCTATAGTTACAATGGCTCACTCAATACAAAACATTGCTATTTGTTAGCAAAATATCTGCTTGCACAAAACTGTAAAAAAGCGGTTACGGTAAAATGCAATAATCGTAGATGTTTTTGCCCACATCTCAACGATTTCTCGTTAAAATGTGATAACTTCTGACCAATAGTCCAAAAAACGCTCCCTAATATCTAAAGTTACCGAATGGAGTCACGGGCATAGTTCGTGTATTACGACGACATTAACTAGAATCTAGTATTTGTCCGGCTGTAGCAGCGACACTAGTAACTTGATTAACTAAGTTGCTGATAATGTCGCTACGTGACAGTGAACTGGTCACGTAAGTTGTGTGGTACAAGTTCCAAACTTAAGCCTTTATAAATACATATATTGTATATAATTATATTACTAGTAGTCGCCCTACTTGACTAAAAGCAGCCTATGTCCTTTCTTCGAGTTCAGTTCTTTGGTTTGCCACCACGCTATTCCAATGTAGAATGCTCATGTGGCAGAATTTCGATGCAATTAGACACATGCAGGTTTCCTCACGATGTTTTCCTTTATCGCCGAGAACGAGATTAATTATAAACACAAATTAAGCACATATATATAGTGGTGCTTGTCTGGGTTTGAACTCGCAATCATCGGTTAAGATGTATGCGTTCTAACCACTGGGCCATCTCAGCTTAAATTTTTAGATTACACAGATCTGAATAAATGTAAAGGCAATTTTTCAAGCTTATCTGCTATTTTTAATAAACTTTGAACGACTTCAAAATCAGGAGTGACATAATTTTACTGGATGTTGTTTAAACTGATTTGGAGAACATTTTTTTATGAATTCAGCCCAAAAAAAGCTTTTAAGTTTTTGTTTACGTAAATAAAGAAATGACTTCAAACTTGTACCACGCGATAAAACTACGTGGAATTTAAATTTATATAACTTAAGTCCTTCGAGTTATGAGAATTAGTGTCCGCACTTTGTACCAATCCTTGTTGCTCTGACTATACAATGGTCACTTTAAAACATACTAAATATACTAAAAGAAATTATTTGTTGAACAACTATATTGCATCAAAATCATAAAGTAGGCTTTTACAAGAACTTTTGAATCGGCATTTAACACTTGTATTAAGTAAAAGCTAAAGCTACCACCAGTTCGAAATGTAGATTCTACTAATAATAACTTATAGTTACGCTTTTTCAACACTCAATACAGTCATATAGTTAAATACAATTATATATATAATGTTTGTTTCTGTTAAGTATTTATTACTATTTCTGAAACGATTGCCTCGTGAATACTACTTGCTAACATTTTACTTGTAAATGCCGTAGATAGGTTAGCTTATTTGCGTACCACCCACTTGCATATAGTTTTGTCCCCGTTTAAGGAACGTGAGCCTCAATTCCCAAGGCATTAGGACAGATAAAGGTATAATTAATATTTCCTACAGTGTCTACCAGTTTGAATTAGTATTTGTGTGGGTATTGTGTAAGGACTAAGGAATCAGTGTATCCAAAATTTTGTGTAAAATATCCTGCATAGAAATTTTAAACGAATAACTGTCATAGCCTGAATCAGTCAGAAAAACCTTTAAACATTATATGAAATATATAATTTTAAATAATGAATTTATTTAATGAAAAATATATTTATTGTTATAAAATCCAAATGTGAAATTTTAAGCTATAGATATAATCTGTCAAAAACGTGGACTCATAAAAAATATATAAATTTAATGTTAGACAATTCTCAAGTATATAATATCTGGTAATGAGAGATAAAATGGCCTAGTGATTCAAAGGATCAAACTCTGGTGGATATTAGAGACATTTCAATTACTTAATTCGTATCAGTGATTCATGTCATGATCGCCATTTAAATATGCATCTGATATTCACCAATCCACATCGAAGGACCACTGAGGCATGGGTTCTTAAACCTTTTCCTCGAGCTAAGTAACCGTAGCCCAGCCGTGGCTAGTTTACAGATTAATATTTCACCAACTATACAAGATAAAATCACAAAGTTCAAAACAAACCAACACTTTACCCCAGTAATCATTACAACTAAGCTAATTAGTGTGAAATGCAGTTAAAACTAACTTCTAGCTGTAACTGTTAAGGAAACAGGCGTAACAACAGTTAACTTTAGTAAAATGTTTTAGTAATAACAATTAGTGGCTATGATACCTATTTCGTTTTGCTATGTTCAATCACGAGGCCGTTTACTCGATTACGTTGCAGAGTTGGGTTACGTGTTTAACCCGCTTTTATCCAAAGAAGACTCATTATGAGTATAGAATTAATTCGTAATATCTGATTGTTATTTAAAAGAATAGTTTTTGGATTTTCTGTCATATTTTGCAAAGCAGGGCTGATAGATATTAGTAATTGTGGATATTAATCTCGTTGTAAATTTAAAGAGGAGCCTTGTGAGTTTTTGGTCGTTTATTATCACTGGAGGCTGTTTTTAAAAACAGTGGTAGGATGGAAGTCTTGGGGATCAATTCCGATATGACTTGGGAACCTTCTATGAAAGAACGTACTCCTTCCTTAAAGTCTGGTAACGTACCTGCAAGCATCCCGGTGTTGCAGATGTCCATAGGCGGTGTTAGTCATTTTCCATACCTGTTTTAAAATAAGAATAAATAATAATAAATATTGCAAAATTTTGTTTTAAGCTCCTTTATGATTAATCATTTATTTTAGCAAAATTCACATTATTAAAAACTCTAATATATATATCGTTTTAGTAAGTGTAGTGTAGTTGTCTCCTTCTCTCACAATTAAATTCAAATCTAAAAGAAGAAGATAGCAGGATTACAAATCACCCCTAAAACATTTATCAATGATCGAAAATTGTGTACTGAATATTTCTAACAGAACTGCTACAGTATTCAATACAAAATCAGTATCAAATATACCAAGAACATGTTACGTATTTGTGTTGCAATGCGACATTACCCGATTCTGCCTCCAATAGCGGACCATGAGTCCATTAACAAGCCTAATTGCGCCGTCCGTTTGTGCCTCGAGATATCTGTAATGGCCGGACAGATTTCCACTGCAATACAAACGGTATTTGAAAAATTGTTTTGTCAACGTTTTTCGATGGAAATAGGTTTCAATGGTCTATTGAATTTGGTCGGATAATAGTTCACTATTCGTGATATCTGTTGTAATTATGAACGCTATTTCATCATAATTCTTTGTGGGTAATCAAATAAACAATAGGCTGCTTATTTTTATCCATGATTTTAGGAATTCGTTAAAAAACTGTCAAGGGAAACAGATGTGATTTAAAGTTCTTGTAAAACCTACTTGAATAGAGTTTATTTTGATTTGATTTGATTTGATTTGGTACCAATGACCAGTGATCGTTAATTTACATTTACTTATTAATTTACATTAATTGGTATTGTCAATTACTGATTACCGCCTTCATGGTTTTCTGTTTGACCTAAACGTTGATTTCATCTACCCTCTGTCTCATTTACTTTATAGTGGTCAATAAAGTATATAAACAAAAATTTACAAGCATTTATTTCCAGTTGATTTTTCCACCTAAATAACATACTAACGAATTAAAACGTTTATCGGGAACGTTCGGAAATTCAGACGCGAAGTCCGCACGGTACTTTATCCTAAATCTCGATGTCATTACGAGACCGCTGGACACATCGATTTGTAATGCATATAGAACCAGTAATTGGATAATTCAATGCATTGGGTACAGTGGGCTCGGATTTAAAATGTATTTTCAGATCGTTTAGAGTTCAATTCTATTTCGATTAATATGTTTAAAATTTTTTGAGGGATTTTCGAATGGTTCTAAATTTGAAAATTATTTTTGAATTTTTGCATGAAAAAAAAAAACAAATCGAATAAGTGATTGGTATATATGTAAAGTCATTATATTAACCAAAGGTCTTAGAGATCCTATATGCGATAAGACCGCCTTGGTACACCATTTGTTAAATATTTTTGCTTACTTATGTGTTATGCAATCAGTATTAAATCAATACTTAATATTATAAATGTGACAGTTACTCTGTCTGTCTGTTTCTGTCTGTTGTCTGTCGCTCCTACTAAACCAATGAACCGAATTTAATGAAATTTGTTATAAAACTTGAACTCTAAGGAAGGACATAGACTAACTAGTAAATCAATAAATAAATTTCCTCTCTTATCAATCCGAAAATTTTGGCAAAAACTACCAATTGCCACTGTCACATATACCTTCGAACTCTTCTCCACTGAAACGAACTTCATATTACCATTGTACTATTAATAATATCACGAATATGAGAATCAAGATCATTTCTTCCACGTACGTGCAAATTATGGAATGGTCTTCTCCCAAACGTTTTCTTGGGACGCTATAATCTCAAACTTTAAACGTTCAAGGCCGACATCACACCATTCCCTTCATGTTAAAGTTGCCCAGAGTGGATCAAGTGAACTCCCTATATTTATTAAAGTTATTGATATCGGGATATTTACCATGTTTTTTTTTTAATTTTTATATCGATATTTCGACATTATCTACGAATGTCTTGTTCACGAGACGAGTCTCGTGTAACCATGTTAATCCAAATTCAGAGTGTGTCTCAATAAAATTTTAACGTGATATTTTATTATTAATACAACAATAAAAACTTTAGCTTATAAGCTTTTTCCTAATTTTAATTTGTATTTTTACTTCACGTATTCATTTGTATTTTACATAAAAGTAATAACTTTTTCACTTTTATTTTCTTTATGTTTAAAATTATTTTTTCCTGTACATGCTGTGGTCTCCCATAATTGAAGGAGCACATAAGTTGTGTAACCTTTATACCGTTTTATTTTGAATGTGTAATTAGTGTGTATACTTTGTTGGGGACTCATAAATAAATAAATAAAATCCCTATATTTGGTTTAACCCCCAATAAGTTTTGTATCCCCTATAGTTTTTATATCACTCTAAAAAAAATTTCATTAGTGATTACCGTCATTATTAAGCAGTGAAATCCTCTCGTTCATTGATATTATAATTAGCACCGATAATTACGATTACCCACGGAACCGTACGAATCAAATTTTCCAAGCAAAGCGAAATCCCAGTCTACTAATGTAGGTAGTGAAATTTGCCGATACCAGCTGAATTGGCTGTGAAGCGATAATTACTCCGACTATTTTGAACATCGGCGGAAATAGTTTAAGTATAATCGAATAAAGTATATGGAGACGGCCATGATGGGATAGGATCTGTCATTTCCGGTTTAAATGATTAAACAGCTAGAGAAGTTATAGAACAAATAGAAATATTAACTATTCCTTGCACTGCACTATAGAGCCGAGAGGGCCCAGTGGTTAGACAAGTGCATCTTAACCGACGATTTCGGGTTCAAACCCAGGCAAGCACTAGTGGTGCTTAATTGTGTTTATATTTCATCTCGTGCTCGGCGGTGAAGGAAAACATCGTTAGGAAACCTGCATGTGTCTAATTTCATAGAATTTGTCACATTCTGCCACATGTGCATTCCACAAACCCGCATTGGAACAGCTTGGTGGAATATGTTCCAAACTCTTTCCTCAGTAGGAGAGGAGGCCTTAGCCCAGCAGTGGGAAATTTACCGACTGTTACTTTACTTTTAGTAAAATTGTATATCCCAAATAGCACAATTGTTATGACTTTGTCTTCCCCTCCCAACCCTACGCCAAGAAACATTAAAGAAATAGTTACATTAAATAACATAACCGAAAATAAAATATCATTAACATAAGTATTAAAATCGTTAAATGTTTAAATATATACAAATATGAATTAAAAAAAGTTACCGTATAAATATTAAAGCGTGGAATGGTAACAAGAATGTTAGCAGCGTTTCCCAGTTAAATCGCAATTACAATCTTTTGGGTTAAAAACGAACCAGCCCTCTATCACCAGTGGTGGCAATAAGGAGAGGTGTTATATTTTGTAATGAAAAAAAAATAATAAATAATAAAACTATACTGGAACGTTAAGGTAGTGCTTTTATATCTGATAGCGCCTCAGGATATGAAGTCTTGTCCACCCAAAACCTATATATTTAACAATGTGCATATTTCCTAAAATGATGGAAAATAAATTTTAATAAAAAACTAAGTGTAAAGCTTATCCATATGTTATAAAAATAATTTCTATGGTCCCAAAATTTCTCGAGGAAGATTAAACGCCTTCTATAAATTTATGTCTGGGACGTTTAAACTATTAGGTGCCTTCGGATTCCCAACAATCCTTTCATTGAAAACAGCCTTAGACTTAATAATTTAGTACTAATTATACGCTTGGATAACTTGTGAATATGTACATGTTGGAATAATGATTTGTTAATTAGTATATTAGTTTATTAATAGGATTAGTCAATTTTTGTCTTAGAGATTATAAGATGATAACTCCATATAAAAGATCGGTTATGGTCTCACTTTAAAGAGAAGATTCTTGATTGAAATTAACAATATTGGCGCTTAGGCTGTTTAAAAATAACAAATATAAAACGTGCAAACAGACGTCGTCAGTGAAATTAAATCAAGACAAAACCTGTCATAGCTTTTAAAATATTACTAGCATTACTTTATGGAAGATAATTTCTTATAAAAGACACAGAAAATATACACAGTTTGATACAGATAAGGAACAAACAGCTTCAGATTTTGTTAGAAGTATTATTTAAATTTAGGACTCCTATGAACCCTTCGAGCCGTATGGAACATATTTATCTCAAGGTAATTGTTAAACAAATTGATATTAGACAATTCCATAGAATTTTACTTGGTGGTAGGGCTTTGAGAAAGCCCGCGTGGGTAGGTACCACCCACTCATCAGTTATTCTATCACCAAATAACAGTACTCAGTATTGTTGTGTTCCGGTTTGAAGGGTGAGTGAGCCAGTGTAACTAAAGGCACAAGGGAAATTGGCCATGCACGGTATTGGTAATATTTCGGAGTGCCAATGACTACCAGTGTGGCTACCAATTTAGCATAACACATACATAATACTCTAATTTCAATAATACTATTCAAAGGTACTGTAAATTTTCCTAAGCGTCGTATTCCCTACATGGAGACACTACTTTATCCTATTAAATAAGAGATACATTTCGTAGGAATACCGAGACGATAGTATAGAATTAAGATCTTAAACATACCTTCACAGAAAGATTCACGCGAAAATGTTTTCATTCTAATTTAGTTCTTAATTCCTTGTACTAAAGTGTGTTTTTGTTTGATACAGTAGTTTACCTTGAAGCAGGTTTGAAGCGATAGTGTAAATTATGTGTCTCTAGAATTTGTAGTTTGTTCTCGTTTGTAATTCTTTCCTTAATAATAATTTAAATACAACTAAATATATAAATCGAGGAAAACATATTAAATATATATAAAAAAGTTAAATTCTCTTGAGGAATAAACTTAAAAAAAAAAATGAACATTATTACGATAGTATTCCACTCCACTTAACCCTTATCTGGTCATGGGGTCCATGACGCCACACTTTGAATAAAAACTTTCAGAACCAAAATTTCAAACCAAGTTTATTATGAATAAATAATACTTTGATAAAATTTGTAAAACCGTTTCATAAGAAAATCATTTCTAAATTCTATGATCTATATATTTTCGAATATTATCGACCCTTTTCTAGCACGTATAAGAACGCGCAATCTATTATAATCAACTACAATCCAAAAAACACACTGGACGATTTAGATAAAATTCCAAATAAAATTAAATATTCTGAAAAAAAAACATGAACCATAAAATTCAATTCTTACAAGCAATTATACTTCCGAAACTATCGAACATATACCGAGCACTTCCAAAAGCCACTTCAAGCTATTCCCCATTGAGATAACATCCAAAATTGAAACTGGAACACTGCAAGTTGAAAAAATATAAGTCGTTAGCATGCCTTACGTAGTTCGAACCAGTTCTATCTGGATCGAACCGGAATTTTCCAGCGTATATCGATTGAGGTCAAAGTGTAGGTATTTATGTTTTATTTATTAATGCATCAGTATTGCGCTCGTTTAGCCACATTCCTGCCCTTTAACTTTTTACAGATCCAATTTAGGTAAAAAAAAGTCGGAGTCGGTAAGAGTCGCTTCACAGCGACTGGTCGGAATTGCTGTTTTATTACCGGCGACACCTTTTAAATTGGTACGTTGACTGGGCGTGAAAAAATGTGACGTAGTTTTCTAATACTATTTTTTTTAAATATAATCGTTTTATATCAACGAATACTAGAAAGGCAGAAGTTTTTCTGTTATAGACGTCTACATCTTAATTGAAGAGTTAAGGATAAGTCAGCAATCCAAATCCAAAAACAATTTTTAAAAATATGTAATTAATTTGCGAAAAGGAATAACTACAAAGTTCCGTTCAGATTTTTCTAGGTAGAATCTGCATTTCAAACTGTTATAGACTTCAAGTTTATTCCACGGCGGTGCATCATTTTGAAGTTGGAGAAATATACTTGCCAGATTTTCATACACAGGATTGCACAGGCATATTCCCTCAAGATATGTTACGCATGTATTTAGTCATCATTTTTAAGCAAACATTAACTATGTTAAGTAAAGTTTTAAAGAAATAAGCTGAAGATATACCATTCTTAACTTCATCTAATATTATTAAAAAATAAAAGCAATCAAATTTTCGTGATCTAATTTGGAGTAATTTAACTTTCGAGAAACAGAGACAAACTTATTGAAACTAAAATTCAAAGGTATTCTAATTGACTTTTGTAATTACTTTTCAAATTATTTCATGCTTGCCCTACTTAGATTCAGTTTGTGACGAGATTCTAAACGTACTCTCTTGTACTTTTATCGTTTTTGTGTTATTGTTTATAATAACATCTGTTGGGTCATAAAAGGGATGAATGAAACTGTAAGTAGCGGAGATGAAAATGCTGAGAGGAATATGTGATACGCGAATGGATAGAGTAAAAAATGAGTATATGAAAGGAAGTTTGAAAGGGGCACCGATAGCCGAGAAGTTATGTGGAAGGCGGCTATCATGGTTTGGTCATATTATGGGGAGCAATGAGGAACATATTTTGAGGAAGGCTTTGAGGCATGAATATGGATGGATATAAAGGAAGTGAATGACCAATGAAACGATGGATGATTGGAAAGAATATTACTTGTGAGATGACGTCAGATAGGGTACTATGGAGGAAGAAGACAAGGGCATAAGGATGATAATATTAAAGATATGAAATAATGGATTCCTATTCTAATGTTTATCATACGCAAAACTTCGATCTCACCTTCTCTTCAAATTGTTAGGTTTGTATAAATTAGTGATTTTCGTTACGTAAGGAAACTATTCATGATTCAGAGTTTTCAATTATGAATGAAGTTTGTATAAGCAAGCTTCTACCAACGTTCAATTAAAACCATCCGCCCAAAATATTGGCATTGTAAGAAATATTAGGCATTCCTCACATAGCCAATAGACCTACCTAGGAAGTTAAGATGTTATATACTTTATGGCGTTAGATTCACTGGCTCCAACTGGTTCAAACCAGAATACAGCAGAGTAAAAATTGACTTGATGGCACAGACTTGAATTTTGTTAGCACAAAGCACTACCATTAAAAAAGACTCACGATTTCTGAATCGAAAACCGGCATGATTTTTCCATATTCACAGTACTCTGTGACGTATTATTCCGGACCTTCTGACATGTCTTGCGAGTTGAAGTCTTCCATCGGTCTTCCCAATGTTTTCCGAAGCCTCATGTATGGTACAAAACGCTTGCAACATCTCGTCTCCATATATTTCTCTTATCTTACCCATGAGAAATTGCTCTTGTCCCAGGAATTGTAAACTAACGATCTTCAATATATACAGTCGGAGTAAGAAAACCTTCGTCAGTTTTCAAATTAATTCCTTAATCAAATCTTAAAATCTTTGTACCTTTTGAATCTAAACGTCAAATAATTGCAGCGTAATATGTCAATCTCGATCGGTAAAGCAGATAATCGCTGATATTGAGCACACGAAAATAGATCTTAAGGTGACGAAGCTTTTCTTACCTCGACTGTATATAGAAAGTATACAAATAAAACAAATATCTCTTGTATTTTAACTTCGGTAGCGATTAAGAATTTCAAAATTAAAACTGCAATATATTTTCGCCAGCGGACTTTATGAAACATAGAATTGCTCTAGCGTCAATACGAAATGTGATATCTTCAAAACGATTTCCACCGAGTACAATATGAAGTTAATATTGTGCTTGGATTCTATTTCAAGGAAATAATATAAAATGTAGACGGTAAGGATTGTTTTTAAGGATTCCGTACTTTCTTAATTTCCACATAAGTTTTGTGGATATTGTTTCTTTAACCTGTATTCATTTTAAAAGGAACGCGAAATTCAGAACAGAATTTTTAAAATTCAAAAGGTAATATGTAACATTTTCTGTTTGATCAAAGTCAATTTAATTAATAAACGATATAAGAATCAAAATGGAAAATCACTTTAATTAAATAATCAGTTCAAATGAAACTAATTTATAAGAACTATTATGACGATGCTTTCTATTGCAATAATAATGATATAATTTAACTTATCATATGTTTTAAGCCCAGCTGTGACAATTTGAGTAAAATATATATATTTATATCATGATTGTAATCGATTAGGCATTTCAGATACTATAATTAATTAAGGTATACGAAATTACATTGATTCCAAGTAATTAGAATAATAAGTATAACACTTCACTAGTTTCACTAATAACGTTAAAAGTTATTATAGAGCACTGATCGATACATTTTCATTACGGCCCTACTCAGCTTTTAATAAGGCTTGGAGTCTAATCAACAAAGCTGTCTATAACTACATTTCGTTTAAGATAGAATTTCGATCGACTCATCGTAGTTATACATCGACTCAAAAACATCATTGTCAAAAATGTCGTAACAGTCAACAGTAATGCATACAATATGGCTATGAATAAAAGTTACATAATACGTTCTTTCTTCAAAAAACCACTTCGCTTTACACGTAAAAACGATTAACAGTAACGTATCCGACTTCCGTCCGATATAAAAATCCTTTTTAACCGCTTTCAGAATAAACACGTGGCTGTATTCAGTACGCGTTGACCAAACAGTTTTGTTAGGCGCGGACACTGTTTATTGTCACCCTAAGGGCAAACTGGAATACATAGCCCACTGGTACAAGTTATAAGCGGACTGCGAATAAGGATTTTGAATTATACTTTTCACATTGGTACACTAGAGGTATTCTGTAAGGAGACACTCGAAACTCACCGCAGAATACGCCCGTGAAATCTCAGAATGTCATACATGCCATTGACATGACACATGAGTGAATACTAATATTTTATACTAACTAGCGACATACCCAAAATGACCATCGGTTAAAAAATAAAACCAAGATCGGCTTCATTAAAGTGCTCTAGGGAAGGCCTATCTCCGGATGTATGAACACCTGCTGATAATGGTGGTATCGAAATGGAAGTATCTGATGAGCCAGAAATATTAATAAATTACTTCTATTTGAATTTTAATTATGTCATATTCAAGAAAATAAATGATAAATATGATATTTTACGTAAAACCCAGACAAGTAAATCATCTCATCAGTTTTGTTCCGAAAAATCTACATTCAAAACCGGTAATAAAATTACATTCGATAAAATCTTGTAAAGTGACAAAGTTGCATTTAAGAGCTAATTAGTACGAACCAATCAGGTGGTAATATATTAAGTTTTGATATTGAAAACAGCCAATCAAACACATGATAATTAGTCAACAACCAATCAAATACATGTTTTTTTTGTTTGATTGGTCAAACAGTTCGAAATACTTTTTAAGTCTCCAGCTTCTTAACAATACTGTTCTACCAAATAAAGTCAGGAATGGATCTCCAATAATCCGTTAATCGCTGTTCACTTGAGTCACACTCCTGGAACGGACCCTAAATAAATACCTATCCACGTTACGAATACAGAGCTCCGAGATTTACCGAAGAACCATTCACCAGCACGTTTGGGTGTTTCTTTGCATAATCGTATATAATGGCTATGTGTTCAATTTAACGATATTATATTACACGGACGAAAATATAGACAATGGATTTATTTCGACGATATAATACGAGCATGCAATACAAGACTATGTGTGTATTATATCTGGGACAGTAAATTTGAATTTAGAACATGACTGTAGAACATTGAACGTAGATAAAAAAAATCAAAGAAATCATGGAACCGTTTTAAAAGTGTGTGTACGTGATACACACACACACACATAATCAAATAGACTATAACTTCGGTATCAATTAAAAATATTGATGTTTGTCTTAAGTCTAGGACATTACGTGTTTAAATGAGCTTTAAACTAGTTGGTTTAAGTAAACTTGACTCATGTGAACACATCTGATTTATATTTGGTTAAGATAGTACTTAGAAAGCATGCTTCGAGGAATGCGGCTTCAAACCCAGACAAGGACCATTAAAATTCCACATCATGCTCAATTTATGTTGTGAATTCATCTCTTGGCGGTGAAGGAAAACTTCGTGAAAAAACCAGTAACCAGTGTAAATAAAAATCTGCCACATATTATATATATAATTCACTAACCGGCATTGTTTCTCCAAAGTCTTCTTTCTCCAAAAGTGAGAGGAGTCCCTAGCCCAATAGTAGAACATTTACAGGCTATTAGCTTTTTTTTAATTCACAACTAGTTAATGTTAGTATGTAACTATGATGACCCAGTGATTAGAACGTGTGCATCTTTACCGATTAATTTGGGTTCAAACTCAGACAAACACCACTATATGTAAGTGCTTAATTTGTGTTTATAATTCATCTCGTGCTGGGTGGTGAAGAAAAACATCGTGAGGAAACCTGCATGTGCCTAATTTCATCAAAATTCTGCCACATGTGCATTCCACCTTGAATATGTTCCAAAGCCTTCCCTTAATGAGAGAGGAGGCCTTAGGCCGGCATAGGGAAATTTACAGGCTGTTACTTTGTTACTTTTACTTTAATGTAAGTTTTACAAATTTTCTCCTTTTAATTTGGACAAAGCAAACAGTAGCATTGCAAACCAACGAACCGTTGTACGTTACCGAAACATCCACAAAGAAAACAGCATTACGCGATAATTAAAATTTACCCAACAATGGCTTGATTTGGAAAATGTGGACACAGTTGAAACAGGCTTAACATATTTATAACGTGGCTACGAATTCGCATAACACATTAACATATATTATTTTAAAGTTAATGTGATTGGAAACGCACGTTTTACCGCGTACAAGGTAACGCGGGTTATTCAATTTTTGTATATATTTTTTACGTAACAAAAACTTGACCTCTGAATAACTTTTGGGTAACTACGTGACAAGGATGTAATAAATTTAATGGGGTAAATATTTCTTGAAGGACCATTGAATATTGAGAGTTTGGTCGTCTGTGGTTTAAATAGGAAATAAGGTTTATTTAATAATTTACGTGTAAAAACTCTTTGGTATATAATGGATAAATTGTAAGAATGGACGAGGAAACCTCACCAAAATACAAAAGACATAATAATGCACGAGATTGTCTTTTTTTATGGAATAGGTTGGCGAACGAGCACATGGGTCTGATGGTAAGTGGTCACCATCACCCATGGACAATGACGCTGTAAGAAATATTAACTATTCCTTTTATCGTCAATGCGCCACCAACCTTGGGAACTAAGATGCTATGTCCCTTGTGCCTGTAGTTACACTGGCTCACTCACCCTTCAAACCGGAACACAACAATACTGCGAACTGTTGTTTAGCGGCAACTACAGTCACCGTGTCACACACAGATGCAATCTTTATTTCTTCACTGTTTTAATCTGATGGAACAACTAATGTAAACAATCAGAAAGTTTGACGACCTCCGTGGTCAAGGCACACTGCACACTGGTTTTCACTGGTACGCGAATCCGTGGGTTCGATTCCCGAAACGATGTACAAAAAAGTTCATTAGTTTTCTATGTTGTCACGGGTCTGGGTGTTAGCGGTACCGTTGTTACTTCTGTCTTTTCACAACACAAGTGCTTTAGCTCCTCACATTGAGATCACACACACACACGACCAACGGTTCTACAGCCCTTTAGTAGAAATTATTAGTAACTAGCTTTTACCCGCGACTTCGTTCGCGTGGACTTCAGGTTCGTCCGTCTAGTCTAGTAATCGCTTAAAATCGCTTCGTAAATAATCCATTATTTCTCGTACAAAGTAAAGGATAAAAAATGGTTATTGTGGGTTATTCCTAAGAGATAAACATATACCATCACGGACTTTTTTGTAGACCTTTTTAAGTTGTACAATACTGTAGTACGTTATTTTGATCTATCTGTAGGATTCAGTCAGCGTTTGCAATGTAAGCGCAAAAAATGTGTTTTTTTACGACCTCACATTAGAAACCTCAAAAATTGTAGCCTATGTGTTATTCTGATGTATAAGCTATATTGTGGTAAAGTTTCATTCAAATCCATTCAGTAGTTTTTACGTGAAAGAGTAACAAACATCCATACATACAAACTTTCGCCTTTATAATAGTAGTAGGATTATATACTACATATCTAAACTATGTATACATACTTGTGAACTCTTCAAGTCAATTAAGCAGGTGCCTAAACTTTACATAGTTTAAAAGAAAGCCGCTTATTGCTCTTTGTCCCTATGTATGATTAGATCTTTAAAATTACACAACGGATTTTTAAACGTATAATACAGTAGACAGTGATTGTTTTACAGGTTTCTGAAGTGATTTCGTGAATAAACACATCGATTGCGATTACATTGCAAACGCTGGCTGAACCCTACGAGATAGATCAAAATATTGTAGTACAGTATTGTACACGTTACATAGGTCTTCAATTCCACGATGGTAGGCTTTCTGAAGACATTCTGTAGTATATTTAGTATCAGCTTTGCACCCGTGCAAAGTCGGAACGAATTGCTAATCATAACATATAAAATGGATGGAATCCGTATAAAAATATAATAAAATACGTTTATAAGATATACCGAATCATATTATCCTGCCAATAACAAAAATGTCTATAAATATTCAGTCAATTGCTAACGAGACGTAAACGCGTCCAAAATATCAAATATAGTAAATTTATTAAAGCCTTAACCAGTCAAGTGTATGCCATTTGACCCAATAAATTCATAAACTAAGTATTTTCGTATGACACAACCTATATAAAGAACGGCTTTATCACGTATTTACACAGTCTTGATTTCAGAATTCATTGCTAAGTTCGAGTGTTGACTTCAGATCAGTATTGCATTGTATAAAACAAAGTCGCTTAACACTGTGTGGCTCTATGTATGCTTAGATCTTTAAAATTACGCAACAGATTTTGATACGGTTTTTTTATAATAGATAGACTGATTCGAGAGGAAGGTGTATGTTTATAATGCATGGACGATACAGTAAAGAAATACTGTCGATTTTAGATGTTTATAATGTGATGTGGTAAATAAACAAATTCTGTTGTATATTCAGTATCAGCATTGCACGTTCAAAGCTAGGGTGGATCGCTAAATATAACATAGTTAACATACTTCTTTTTTTATTTGATTGTGTGCTTAACGAAATGAAAGAGCGGTACGTGGGCTGTGGTTGAACAGGATAAACATAATATATAAACATATTAATGCCCTAACATGGTTAGGACCGGAAGAACGTAACGTACGTAAAAAATAAACGTGACTCCTCTTCCACAGAGTAATGTATGAACGAGTACTTTTTAAATATATTTTGGTAAGAATTTAAATTGCGTCGAATACGTTATTTGCGGTTTGTTGAAGGTGCTCTCGAATTTTTCTTCACCTTTGTTTATACAGTTGGCTAAGTGAGGGGCATTTTTAATTTATAAAGCTGTGGCTTCAAATTAAATGTAATCCCATTTTCCTTACATTTTCAAGTAATTTTATTTCCAACGAGCTTTTAAAGGTTTCGTGTGGAAAATGATTATATTTTTTATCGTTACGTTTTATTATTTAAATTGTATGTGAATAGTTAATTGTAGCAACAATTACAAGTTTGATTCTGATTTATTGGAACGTTTGTATTTACTTCTGAAATTCAACCTTTGAAGATGATGACTATTCATAGGACAGACAACTTCTGCTGTCTATGCTTTCGATTAATATAGAATATCAATAATCTGTGCTAATATTATAAATGTGAAAGTAACTCTAGTTTGTCTGTCTGTCTGTCGTTCTTTGACTATAAACCAATAAACCCAATTTTTATGAAATTTGGTATAAAGCAAACTTGAACTGCAAAAAATGACATAGGCTACTTTTTTACCTAACACTTAACAACCTGGGCCTTAAAACGCGTCCCAAACCGTGTGCGGCAACTAGTATAGAAATAATTGTTTATATGTCAATATATATTCTTGGTAAGATTTTGTGCAAGCATTTCCAAGCACTACTAACTCATCATGTATTCTATCACCACACAGCAACACTTATTAATACTAAGTTCGGCTTGAAGGATGAGTTAGCTAGTTTAACTAAAGGCAAAAAGAACAGAACATCATAGTTTCGGAGGTTGTTAGCACATTCGTCAAAAAAAGCTTAGGTTAGATTAGATTTGTTCGGTAGCCCATTTGCAAGTCAGAATAACCGTTAAGAAATGGTTTTATATATTTATATTTCTTAAAATATATTGGAACGATTTCATCCCATACCAAATTCAGGCTAAAACATACTCTGCGTGCTCAAGGGACACATCTTAACATATAACTCACTTAGATAAGGATTTATGTCATCCTTTTATCTCACACAGTACATGTGTAAGAAATGTTTTTGATATCTTTGGAATCACACATCAGCAGGCTCGTTTTGGTAGTAAAATTTATATTAATGTAAGACCAAGTTACCTTCATTGCTTTGATATACATTTTAAAACAATATTTTGACAGCAGTCTTTCCCTTTTTAAACGACTTTTATAAAAAGAAGGTTATCAGTATGATATGTATCAAAATCAAATCAAAATCAAAATATATTTATTGTTCTTACATCAAAATACATATCTCACAGAGGCCCTGTAACCCTAAACTAGGAAAATCCGTATCTTAGGGGCCAGTGACTTCCCAATCAATGTTTTAGCTCGACTTTAAATTTAATGCTTAAATCGATAAAAAAAAAACAATTTAATGCTAAAATTGCATAAAATAAATAGAAATAGTGTACGAATAAAAAGAGAAAAAAGACAAGAAAACACAAACAAAAAAAAATATGTTTAAGTA